>NW_026735309.1:0-142000 GCF_949786415.1 Peromyscus eremicus
TCTTGTCAATTTCCTAAGCAGAGTTGCACTAGATATGGTCCCTGTGTGTAGGAAGCACAGTTCTTTTGCTTTGAGCAAGCTCACTGTTCGGACCCCATAGGATACACAGTAGAGTAGAAGAGTGCTCTTTTCTCAAAAGCAGAATGTGTTTCTTGTAAGGAGAGCTAGTGTTTGTTTCCCAGTCCTAAATGGAGTTGAATCACATGCAGTTTCTGGTCCTACGAGCAAGGGTTGTTTTCTGGTAAGAAGAGTCACTATTGTGCTCCATTGTCATACAGAGGGCAAATAGCCCCGGCGTCTGTTCCCAGCATGTACAGTGTATTGGACTGAATAGGATATACTGTTCTTTTCACTTTCCTAAGCAGAATTGAACTAGATATGGCCATATTTGTGGGAAGCACAGTTCTTTTGTTCTGAGCAAGCTCACTGTTCTGGCCCTATAGGAAACACAGTAGAGTAGAAGACTGCTCTTTTCTCAAAAGCAGAGTGTGTTTTTTTGTAGGCGGGCTAGCGTTTGTTTCCCAGTCCTAAATGGAGCTGAATCACATGCAGTTTTTGGTCCTACGACCAAGAGTTGTTTTCTGGTAAAGAAAGTCTCTATTGTGCTCCCATTTACATACACAGTGCAAATAGCACTCGCATCTGTTCCCAGCAAGTACAGTGTATTGGACTGAAGAGGAGCTACTGTTCTTGTCAGTTTCCCAAGCAGAGTTGAACTAGATATGGCCCCTGTGTGTAGGAAGCACAGTACTTTTGTTCTGAGCAAGCTCACTGTTCGGACCCCATAGGAAACACAGTAGAGTAGAAGCGTGCTCTTTTCTCAAAAGCAGAGTTTGTTTCTTGTAAGGCGAGCTAGTGTTTGTTTCCCAGTCAGAAATGGAGTTGAATCCCATGCAGTTTCTGGTCCTATGAGTAAGAGTTGTTTTCTGATAAGAAGAGTCACTATTGTGGTCCTATTGCCATACACAGGGCAAAGAGCACTCGCGTCTGTTCCCAGCTAGCACAGTGTATTGGACTGAAGAGGAGCTACCGTTCTTGTCAGTTTCCTAAGCAGAGTTGAACTAGATATGGCCCGTGTGTGTAGGAAGCACAGTTCTTTTTTCTGAGCAAGCACACTGTTCAGACCCCCTAGGAAACACAGTAGAGTAGAAGAGTGCTCTTTTCTCAAAAGCATAGTGTGTTTCTTGTTAGGCCTGCTAGAGTTTGTTTCCCAGTCCTAAATGGAGTTGAATCACATGCAGATTCTTATCCTACGAGCAAGAGTTTTTTTCTGGTAAGAAGAGTCACTATTGCGCTCCCATTGTCATACACGGTACAAATAGCTCTGGGGTCTGTTCCCAGCATATACAGTGTATTGGACTGAACAGGAGCTACTGTTCTTTTCAGTTTCCTAAGCAGAATTGAACTAGATATGGCCCGTGTGTGTAGGAAGCACAGTTCTTTTGTTCTGAGCAAACTCACTGTTCTGGCCCTATAGGAAACACAGTAGAGTAGAAGAGTGCTCTTTTCTCAAAAGCAGAGTGTGTTTCTTGTAAGGCGAGCTAGCGATTGTTTCCCAGTCCTAAATGGAGTTGAATCAATGCAATTTTTGGTCCTACGAGCAAGAGTTGTTTTCTGGTAAGGAAAGTCACTAATGCACTCCCTTTGCCATACACAGTGCAAATAGCACTCGCGTTTGTTCCCAGCAAGTACAGTGTATTGGACTGAAGAGGAGCTACTGTTCTTGTCAGGTTCCTAAGCAGAGTTGAACTAGATATGGCCCATGTGTGTAGGAAGCACAGTTCTTTTGTTCTGAGCAAGTTCACTGTTCGGACCCCATTGGAAACACAGAATAGTAGAAGAGTGCTCTTTTCTCAAAAGCAGAGTGTGTTTCTTGTAAGGAGAGCTAGCGTTTGTTTCCCAGTCCTAAATGGAGTTGAATCACATGCAGTTTCTTGTCCTACAAGCAAGAGTTGTTTTCAGGTAAGAAGAGTCACTATTGCGCTCCCATTGTCATACACAGGGCAAATAGCACTGGCGTCTGTTCCCAGCAAGTACAGTGTATAGGACTGAAGAGGATCTACTGTTCTTGTCAGTTTCCTAAGCAGAATTGTACTATATATAGCCGTATTTTTAGGAAGCACAGTTCTTTTTTTCTGAGCAAACTCACTGTTCTGGCCCTATAGGAAACACAGTAGAGTAGAAGAGTGCTCTTTTCTCAAAAGCAGAGTGTGTTTCTTGTAAGGCAAGCTAGCGTTTGTTTCCCAGTCTTAAATGGAGTTGAATCACATGCAGTTTTTGGTCCTATGAGCAAGAGTTGTTTTCTGGTAAGGAAAGTCACTATTGCACCCCCATTTCCATACACAGTGCAAATAGCAATCGCATCTGTTCCCAGGAAGTACAGTGTATTGGACTGAAGCGGAGCTACTGTTCTTGTCAGTTTTCTAAGCAGAGTTGAACTAGATATGGCCCCTGTGTGTAGGGAGCACAGTTCTTTTGTTCTGAGCAAGCTCCCTGTTCGGACCATATAGAAACACAGAAGAATAGAAGAGTGCTCTTTTCTCAAAAGCAGAGTGTGTTTCTTGTTAGGGGAGCTAGCGTTTGTTTCCCAGTCCTAAATGGAGTTGAATCACATGCAGATTCTTGTCCTATGAGCAAGAGTTGTTTTCTGGTAAGAAGAGTCACTATTGCGCTCCCATTGTCATACACAGGGCAAATAGCTCTGGCATCTCTTCACAGCATGTACAGTGTATTGGACTGAACAGGAGCTACTGTTCTTTTCAGTTTCCTAAGCAGAATTGAACTAGATATGGCAGTCTTTGTATGCAGCACAGTTCTTTTGTTCTGAGCAAGCTCACTGTTCTGGCTCTATATGAAACACAGTAGAGTAGAAGAGTGCTCTTTTCTCAAAAGCAGAGTGTGTTTCTTGTAAGGCGAGCTAGTCTTTGTTTCCCAGTCAGAAATGGAGTTGAATCCCATGCAGTTTCTGGTCCTTCGAGCAAGAGGTGTTTTCTTGTAAGGAAAGTCACTATTGCGCTCCCATTTACATACACAGTGCAAATAGCACTCGCGTCTGTTCCCAGCAAGTACAGTGTATTGGACTGAATAGGAGCTACTGTTCTTGTCAGTTTCCTAAGCAGAGTTGAACTACATATGGTCCGTGTGTGTAGGAAGCACAGTTTTTTTGTTCTGAGCAAACTCACTCTTCAGACCCCAAAGGAAACACAGTAGAGTAGAAGAGAACTCTTTTCTCAAAAGCAGAGTGTGTTTCTTGTAAGGTGAGCTAGCATTTGTTTCCCAGTCCTAAATGGAGCTGAATCACATGCAGTTTCTGGTCCTACGAGCAAGAGTTGTTTTCTGGTAAGGAAAGTGACTATTGCGCTCCCATTTCCATACACAGTGCAAATAGCACTCGCGTCTGTTCCCAGCAAGTACAGTGTATTGGACTAAAGAGGAGCTACTGTTCTTGTCAGTTTCCTAAGCAGAGTTGAACTAGATATGGCCCATGTGTGTAGGAAGCACAGTTCTTTTGTTCTGAGCAAGCTCAATGTTCGGACCCCATAGGAAACACAGTAGAGAAGAAGAGTGCTCTTTTCTCAAAAGCAGAGTGTGTTTCTTGTAAGGCGAGCTAGCGTTTGTTTCCCAGTCCTAAATGGAGTTGAATCACGTGCAGTTTTTGGTCCTACGAGCAAGAGTTGTTTTCTGGTAATAAAGTCACTGTTGCACTCCCATTGCCATACACAGTGTAAATAGCACTCGCATCTGTTCCCAGCAAGTACAGTGTATTGGACTGAAGCAGAGCTACTGTTCTTGTCAGTTTCCTAAGCAGAGTTGAACTAGATATAGCCCGTGTGTGTAGGAAGCCCAGTTCTTTTGTTCTGAGCAAGCTCACTGTTCCAACCCCATAGGATACAGAGTCGAGTAGAAGAGTGCTCTTTTCTCAAAAGCAGAGTGTGTTTCTTGTTACGTGAGCTAGCGTTTGTTTCCGAGTCCTAAATGGAGTTGAATCACATGCAGTTTCTTGTCCTACGAGCAAGAGTTGTTTTCTGGTAATAAGAGTCACTATTGAGCTCCCATTGTCATACACAGGGCAAATAGCACTGGCATCTGTTCCCCGAATGTACAGTGTATTGCACTGAACAGGAGCTACTGTTCTTTTCAGTTTCCTAAGCAGAATTTAAGTAGATATGGCAGCATTTGTATGAAGCACAGTTCTTTTGTTCTGAGCAATCTCACTGTTCTGGCCCTATAGGAAACACAGTAGAGTAGAAGAGTGCTCTTTTCTCAAAAGCAGAGTGTGTTTCTTGAAAGGGGAGCTTGCATTTGTTTCCCAGTCCTAAACGGCGTTGAATCACATGCAGTTTTTGGTCCTACGAGCAAGAGTTGTTTTCTGGTAAGGAAGGTCACTATTGCGCTCCCATTTCCATACTCAGTGCAAATAGCACTCGCATCTGTTCCCAGCAAGTACAGTGTATTGGACTGAAGCGGAGCTACTGTCCTTGTCAGTTTCCTAAGCAGAGTTGAACTAGATATGGCCCATGTGTGTAGGAAGCACAGTTCTTTTGTTCTGAGCAAGCTCACTATTCGGACAACATAGGAAACACAGTAGAGTAGAAGAGTGCTCTTTTCTCAAAAGGAGAGTGTGTTTCTTGTAACGTGAGCTAGTGTTTTTTTCCCAGTCAGAAATGGAGTTGAATCCCATGCAGTTTCTGGTTCTATGAGGAAGAGGTGTTTTCTGATAAGAAGAGTCACTATTGCGGTCCCATTTCCATACACAGTGCAAATAGCACTCGCGTCTGTTCCCAGCTAGTACAGTGTATTGAACTGAAGAGGAGCTACCATTCTTGTCAGTTTCCTAAGCAGAGTTGAACTACATATGGCCCCTGTGTGTAGGAAGCACAGTTCTTTTGTTCTGAGCAAGCTCACTCTTCGGACCCCATAGGAAACACAGTAGAGTAGAAGAGTGCTCTTTTCTCAAAAGCAGAGTGTGTTTCTTGTAAGGCAAGCTAGCGTTTGTTTCCCAGTCCTAAATGGAGTTGAATCACATCCTGTTTTTGGTACTTGGAGCAAGAGTTGTTTTCTGGTAAGGAAAGTTACTATTGCACTCCCATTGCCGTACTCAGTGCAAATAGCACTCGCGTCTGTTCCCAGGAAGTACAGTGTATTGGACTGAAGAGGAGCTGCTGTTCTTGTCAATTTCCTAAGCAGAGTTGAACTAGATATGGCCCCTGTGTGTAGGAAGCACAGTTCTTTTGTTCTGAGCAAGCTCACTGTTCCGACCCCATAGGATACACAGTAGAGTAGAAGCGTGTTCTTTTCTCAAAAGCAGAGTGTGTTTCTTGTAAGGAGAGCTAGCATTTATTTCCCAGTACTGAATGGAGTTGAATCATATACAGTTTCTGGTCCTACGAGCAAGAGATGTTTTCTGGTAAGTAGAGTCACTATTGTGCTCCAATTGTCATACAGAGTGCAAATTGTACTCGCGTCTGTTCCCAGCAAGTACAGTGTATGGACTGAAAAGGAGCTACTGTTCTTGTCAGTTTCCTAAGCAGAGTTGAACTACATATGGGCCGTGTTTGTAGGAAGCACAGTTCTTTTGTTCTGAGCAAGCTCACTGTTCGGACCCCATAGGAAACACAGTAGAGTAGAAGAGTGCTCTTTTCTCAAAAGCAGAGTGTGTTTCTTGTAAGGCGAGCTAGCATTTGTTTCCCAGTCCTAAATGGAGCTGTATCACATGCAGTTTCTGGTCCTACGAGCAAGAGTTTTTTTCTGGTAAGGAAAGTCACTTTTGCGCTCTCATTGCATTACACAGTGCCAATAGCACTCGCGTCTGTTCCCAGCAAGTACAGTGTATTGGACTGAATAGGAGCTACTGTTCTTGTCAGTTTCCTAAGCAGAGTTGAACTACATATGGTCCGTGTGTGTAGGAAGCACAGTTTTTTTGTTCTGAGCAAGCTCACTCTTCAGACCCCAAAGGAAACACAGTAGAGTAGAAGAGTACTCTTTTCTCAAAAGCAGAGTGTGTTTCTTGTAAGGCGAGCTAGCATTTGTTTCCCAGTCCTAAATGGAGCTGAATCACATGCAGTTTCTGGTCCTAGGAGCAAGAGTTGTTTTCTGGTAAGGAAAGTGACTATTGCGCTCCCATTTCCATACACAGTGCAAATAGCACTCGCGTCTGTTCCCAGCAAGTACAGTGTATTGGACTGAAGAGGAGCTACTGTTCTTGTCAGTTTCCTAAGCAGAGTTGAACTAGATATGGCCCGTGTGTGTAGGAAGCACAGTTCTTTTGTTCTGGGCAAGCTCAATGTTCGGACACCATAGGAAACACAGTAGAGTAGAAGAGTGCTCTTTTCTCAAAAGCAGAGTGTGTTTCTTGTAAGGCGAGCTAGCGTTTGTTTCCCAGTCCTAAATGGAGTTGAATCACATGCAGTTTTTGGTCCTACGAGCAAGAGTTGTTTTCTGGTAATAAAGTCACTGTTGCGCTCCCATTGCCATACACAGTGTAAATAGCACTCGCATCTGTTCCCAGCAAATACAGTGTATTGGACTGAAGGGGAGCTACTGTTCTTGTCAGTTTCCGAAGCAGAGTTGAACTAGATATGGCCCCTGTGTGTAGGAAGCACAGTTCTTTTGTTCTGAGCACGCTCACTATTCGGACCCCATAGGAAACACAGTAGAGTAGAAGAGTGCTCTTTTCTCAAAAGCAGAGTGTGTTTCTTGTAAGACGAGCTAGTGTTTGTTTCCCAGTCAGAAATGGAGTTGAATCCCATGCAGTTTCTTGTCCAATGAGTAAGAGTTGTTTTCTGATAAGAAGAGTCACTATTGTGCTCCTATTGCCATACACAGGGCAAATAGCACTCGAGTCTGTTCCCAGCTAGTACAGTGTATTGTACTGAAGAGGAGCTACCGTTCTTGTCAGTTTCCTAAGCAGAGTTGAACTAGATATGGTCCGTGTGTGTAGGAAGCACAGTTCTTTTGTTCTGAGCAAGCTCACTGTTCGGACCCCATAGGAAACACAGTAGAGTAGAAGAGTGCTCTTTTCTCAAAAGCAGAGTGTGTTTCTTGTAAGGCAAGCTAGCGTTTGTTTCCCAGTCCTAAATGGAGTTGAATCACATCCTGTTTTTGGTACTTGGAGCAAGAGTTGTTTTCTGGTAAGGAAAGTCACTATTGCACTCCCATTGCCGTACACAGTGCAAATAGCACTCGCGTCTGTTCCCAGGAAGTACAGTGTATTGGACTGAAGAGGAGCTACTGTTCTTGTCAATTTCCTAAGCAGAGTTGAACTAGATATGGCCCCTGTGTGTAGGAAGCACAGTTCTTTTGTTCTGAGCAAGCTCACTGTTCCGACCCCATAGGATACACAGTAGAGTAGAAGAGTGCAATTTTCTCAAAAGCAGAGTGTGTTTCTTGTAAGGAGAGCTAGCGTTTGTTTCCCAGTCCTGAATGGAGTTGAATCGCGTACAGTTTCTGGTCCTACAAGCAAGAGTTGCTTCCTGGTAAGAAGAGTCACTATTGTGCTCCCATTGTCATACAGAGTGCAAATTGCACTCGCGTCTGTTCCCAGCAAGTACAGTGTATTGGACTGAAGCGGAGCTACTGTTCTTGTCAGTTTCCTAAGCAGAGTTGAACTACATATGGTCCGTGTGTGTAGGAAGCACAGTTCTTTTGTTCTGAGCAAGCTCACTGTTAGGACCCCATAGGAAACACAGTAGAGTAGAAGAGTGCTCTTTTCTCAAAAGCAGAGTGTGTTTCTTGTAAGGCGAGCTAGCATTTGTTTCCCAGTCCTAAATGGAGCTGTATCACATGCAGTTTCTGGTCCTACGAGGAAGAGTTGTTTTCTGGTAAGGAAAGTCACTTTTGCGCTCCCATTGCATTATACAGTGCCAATAGCACTCGCGTCTGTTCCCAGCAAGTACAGTGTATTGGACTGAAGAGGAGCTACTGTTCTTGTCAGTTTCCTAAGCAGAGTTGAACTAGATATGGCCCGTGTGTGTAGGAAGCACAGTTCTTTTGTTCTGAGCAAGCTCAATGTTCGGACCCCATAGGATACACAGTAGAGTAGAAGACTGCTCTTTTCTCAAAAGCAGAGTGTGTTTTTTGTAAGTCGAGCTAGCGTTTGTTTCCCAGTCCTAAATGGAGTTGAATCACATGCAGTTTTTGGTCCTACGAGCAAGAGTTGTTTTCTGGTAATAAAGTCACTGTTGCGCTCCCTTTGCCATACACAGTGTAAATAGCACTCACATCTGTTCCCAGCAAGTACAGTGTATTGGACTGAAGAGGAGCTACTGTTCTTGTCAGTTTCCTAAGCAGAGATGAACTAGAAATGGCCCGTGTGTGTAGGAAGCACAGTTCTTTTGTTCTGAGCAAGCTCACTGTTCGGACCCCATAGGAAACACAGTAGAGTAGAAGAGTGCTCTTTTCTCAAAAGCAGAGTGTGTTTCTTGTAAGGCGAGCTAGTGTTTGATTCCCAGTCAGAAATGGAGTTGAATCCCATGCAGTTTCTGGTCCTATGAGCAAGAGGTGTTTTCTGATAAGAAGAGTCACTATTGCACTCCTATTGCCATACACAGTACAAATAGCACTCGCGTCTGTTCCCAGCTAGTACAGTGTACTGGACTGAAGAGGAGCTACCGTTCTTGTCAGTTTCCTAAGCAGAGTTGAACTAGATATGGCCCGTGTGTGTAGGAAGCACAGTTCTTTTGTTCTGAGCAAGCTCACTCTTCGGACCCCATAGGAAACACAGTAGAGTAGAAGAGTGCTCTTTTCTCAAAAGCAGAGTGTGTTTCTTGTAAGGCAAGCTAGCGTTTGTTTCCCAGTCCTAAATGGAGTTGAATCACATCCTGTTTTTGGTACTTGGAGAAAGAGTTGTTTTCTGGTAGGGAAAGTCACTAATGCACTCCCATTGCCATACACAGTGCAAATAGCACTCGCGTCTGTTCCCAGGAAGTACAGTGTATTGGACTGAAGAAGAGCTGCTGTTCTTGTCAATTTCCTAAGCAGAGTTGAACTAGATATGGCCCCTGTGTGTAGGAAGCACAGTTCTTTTGTTCTGAGCAAGCTCACTGTTCCGACCCCATAGGAAACACAGTAGAGTAGAAGAGTGCTCTTTTCTCAAAAGCAGAGTGTGTTTCTTGTAAGGCGAGCTAGTGTTTGTTTCCCAGTCCTAAATGGAGTTGAATCACATACAGTTTCTGGTCCTACGAGCAAGAGTTGTGTTCTGGTAAGGAAAGACACTATTGTGCTCCCATTGCATTACACAGTGCCAATAGCACTCGCATCTGTTCCCAGCAAGTACAGTGTATTGGACTGAAGAGGAGCTACTGTTCTTGTCAGTTTCCTAAGCAGAGTTGAACTAGATATGGCCTGTGTTTAGGAAGCACAGTTCTTTTGTTCTGAGCAAGCTCAATGTTCGGACCCCATAAGAAACACAGTAGAGTAGAAGAGTGCTCTTTTCTCAAAAGCAGAGTGTGTTTCTTGTAAGGCGAGCAAGCGTTTGTTTCCCAGTCCTAAATGGAGTTGAATCACATGCAGTTTTTGGTCCTAAGAGCAAGAGTTGTTTTCTGGTAATAAAGTCACTGTTGCGCTCCCATTGCCATACACAGTGTAAATAGCACTCGCATCTGTTCCCAGCAAGTACAGTGTATTGGACTGAAGGGGAGCTACTGTTCTTGTCAGTTTCCTAAGCAGAGTTGAACTAGATATGGCCCGTGTGTGTAGGAAGCACAGTTCTTTTGTTCTGAGCAAGCTCACTATTCGGACCCCATAGGAAACACAGTAGAGTAGAAGAGTGCTCTTTTCTCAAAATCAGAGAGTCTTTCTTGTAAGGCAAGTTAGTGTTTGTTTCCCAGTCAGAAATGGAGTTGAATCCCATGCAGTTTCTTGTCCTATGACTAAGAGTTGTTTTCTGATAAGAAGAGTCACTATTGTGCTCCTATTGCCATACACAGGGCAAATAGCACTCACGTCTGTTCCCAGCTAGTACAGTGTATTGGACTGAAGAGGAGCTACCGTTCTTGCTCAGTTTCCTAAGCAGAGTTGAACTAGATATGGCCTGTGTGTGTAGGAAGCACAGTTCTTTTGTTCTGAGCAAGCTCACTGTTCGGACCCCATAGGAAACACAGTAGAGTAGAAGACTGCTCTGTTCTCAAAAGCAGAGTGTGTTTCTTGTAAGGCGAGCTAGCATTTGTTTCCCAGTCTTACATGGAGTTGAATCACATCCAGTTTTTGTTCCTACGAGCAAGAGTTGTTTTCTGGTAATAAAGTCACTATTGCGCTCCCATTGCCATACACAGTGCAAATAGCACTCGCGTCTGTTCCCAGGAAGTACAGTGTATTGGACTGAAGCGGAGCTACTGTTCTTGTCAGTTTCCTAAGCAGAGTTGAACTAGATATGGCCCGTGTGTGTAGGAAGCACAGTTCTTTTGTTCTGAGCAAGCTCACTGTTCGGACCCCATAGGAAACACAGTAGAGTAGAAGACTGCTCTTTTCTCAAAAGCAGAGTGTGTTTCTTGTAAGGCGAGCTAGTGTTTGTTTCCCAGTCAGAAATGGAGTTGAATCCCATGCAGTTTCTGGTCCTATGAGCAAGAGGTGTTTTCTGATAAGAAGAGTCACTATTGGGATCCCATTGCCATACACAGTGCAAATAGCACTCGCGTCTGTTCCCAGCGAGTACAGTGTATTGGACTGAAGAGGAGCTACCGTTCTTGTCAGTTTCCTAAGCAGAGTTGAAATAGATATGGCCCGTGTGTGTAGGAAGCACAGTTCTTTTGTTCTGAGCAAGCTCACTCTTCGGACCCCATAGGAAACACAGTAGAGTGGAAGAGTGCTCTTTTCTCAAAATCACAGTGTGTTTCTCGTAAGGCAAGCTAGCGTTTTTTACCCAGTCCTAAATGGAGTTGAATCACATCCTGTTTTTGGTACTTGGAGCAAGAGTTGTTTTCTGGTAAGGAAAGTCACTATTGCACTCCCATTGCCATACACAGTGCAAATAGCACTCGCGTCTGTTCCCAGGAAGTACAGTGTATTGGACTGAAGAGGATCTACTCTTCTTGTCAGTTTCCTAAGCAGAGTTGAACTAGATATGGCCCGTGTGTGTAGGAAGCACAGTTCTTTTGTTCTGAGCAAGCTCACTGTTCTGGCCCTATAGGAAACACAGTAGAGTACAAGAGAGCTCTTTTCTCAAAAGCAGAGTGTGTTTCTTGAAAGGCGAGATAGCATTTGTATCCCAGTCCTAAAAGGAGTTGAATCACATGCAGTTTCTTGTCCTATGAGTAAGAGTTGTTTTATGATAAGAAGAGTCACTATTGTGCTCCTAATGCCATACACAGGGCAAATAGCACTCGAGTCTGTTCCCAGCTAGTACAGTGTATTGGACTGAAGAGGAGCTACCGTTCTTGTCAGTTTCCTAAGCAGAGTTGAACTAGATATGGCCC
Organism: Peromyscus eremicus; assembly: GCF_949786415.1. Taxonomy (NCBI): domain Eukaryota; kingdom Metazoa; phylum Chordata; class Mammalia; order Rodentia; family Cricetidae; genus Peromyscus; species Peromyscus eremicus. The sequence goes on from NW_026735309.1 coordinate 11,412, forward strand.
GTGTGTGTAGGAAGCACAGTTCTTTTGTTCTGAGTAAGCTCACTGTTCGGACCCCATAGGAAACACAGTAGAGTAGAAGAGTGCTCTTTTCTCAAAAGCAGAGTTTGCTTCTTGTAAGGCAAGCTAGTGTTTGTTTCCCAGTCAGAAATGGAGTTGAATCCCATGCAGTTTCTGGTCCTAGGAGCAAGAGTTGTTTTCTGGTAAAGAAAGTCACTATTGCGCTCCCATTGCCATACACAGTGCATATAGCACTCGCGTCTGTTCCCAGCAAGTACAGTGTATTGGACTGAAGCGGAGCTACGGTTCTTGTCAGTTTCCTAAGCAGAGATGAACTAGATATGGCCCGTGTGTGTAGGAAGCACAGTACTTTTGTTCTGAGCAAGCTCACTGTTCAGACACCCAAGAAAACACATTAGAGTAGAAGAGTGCTCTTTTCTCAAAAGCAGAGTGTGTTTTTTGTAAGGCGAGATATCGTTTGTTTCCCAGTCCTAAATGGAGTTGAATCACATGCAGTTTTTGGTCCTACGACCAAGAGTTGTTTTCTGGTAAGGAAAGTCACTATTGCGCTCCCATTTCCATACACAGTGCAAATAGCACTCGCGTCTGTTCCCAGCAAGTACAGTGTATTGGACTGAAGCGGAGCTACTGTTCTTGTCAGTTTCCTAAGCAGAGTTGAACTAGATATGGCCCGTGTGTGTAGGAAGCCAAGTTCTTTTGTTCTGAGCAAGCTCACTATTCCGACCCCGTAGGAAACACAGTCAAGTAGAAGAGTGCTCTTTTCTCAAAATCAGAGTGTGTTTCTTGTTAGGCGAGCTAGTGTTTGTTTCCCAGTCCTAAATGGAGTTAAATCACATGCAGATTCTTGTCCTACGAGCAAGAGTTGTTTTCTGGTAAGAAGAGTCACTATTGCGCTCCCATTGTCATACACAGGGCAAATAGCACTGGCGTCTGTTCCCAGCATGTACAGTGTATTGGACTGAACAGGAGCTACTGTTCTTTTCAGTTTCCTAAGCGGAATTGAACTAGATATGGCAGTATTTGTAGGAAGCACAGTTCTTTTGTTCTGAGCAAGCTCACTCTTCTGGCCCTATAAGAAACACAGTACAGTAGAAGAGTGCTCTTTTCTCAAAAGCAGAGTGTGTTTCTTGTAAGGCGAGCTAGAGTTTGTTTCCCAGTCCTAAATGGAGTTGAATCACATGCAGTTTTTGGTCCTACGAGCAAGAGTTGTTTTCTGGTAATAAAGTCATTATTGCGCTCCCATTGCCATACACAGTGTAAATAGCACTCGCATCTGTTCCCAGCAAGTACAGTGTATTGGACTGAAGCGGAGATACTGTTCTTGTCAGTTTCCTAAGCAGATTTGAACTAGATATGGCCCGTGTGTGTAGGAAGCACAGTTCTTTTGTTCTGAGCAAGCTCACTGTTCAAACTCCATAGGAAACACAGTAGAGTAGAAGGGTGCTCTTTTCTCAAAAGCAGAGTGTGTTTCTTGTTAGGCGAGCTAGTGTTTATTTCCCAGTCAGAAATGGAGTTGAATCCCATGCAGTTTCTGGTCCTACGAGCAAGAGATGTTTTCTGGTAAGGAAAGTCACTATTGCGCTCCCATTTCCATACACAGTGCAAATAGCACTCGCGTCTGTTCCCAGCTATAACAGTGTATTAAACTGAAGCAGAGCTACTGTTCTTGTCAGTTTCCTAAGCAGAGTTGAACTAGATATGGCCCCTGTGTGTAGGAAGCACAGTTATTTTGTTCTGAGCAAGCTCACTATTTGGACCCCATAGGAAACACAGTAGAGTAGAAGAGTGCTCTTTTCTCAAAATCAGAGAGTCTTTCTTGTAAGGCAAGCTAGTGTTTGTTTCCCCGTCAGAAATGGAGTATAATCCCATGCAGTTTCTTGTCCTATGACTAAAAGTTGTTTTCTGATAAGAAGAGTCACTATTGTGTTCCTATTGCCATACACAGGGCAAAAAGCACTCGCGTCTGTTCCCAGCAAGTACAGTGTATTGGACTGAAGCGTAGCTACTGTTCTTGTCAGTTTCCTAAGCAGAGTTGAACTAGATATGGCCCCTGTGTGTAGGAAGCACAGTTCTTTTGTTCTGAGCAAGCTCACTATTCAGACCCCATAGGAAACACAGTAGAGTAGAAGAGTGCTCTTTTCTCAAAATCAGAGTGTCTTTCTTGTAAGGCGAGCTAGTGTTTGTTTCCCAGTCAGAAATGGAGTTGAATCCCATGCAGTTTCTGGTCCTATGAGCAAGAGTTGTTTTCTGATAAGAAGAAACACTATTGTGCTCCCATTGCCATACACAGTGCAAAGAGCACTGGCGTCTGTTCCCAGCATGTACAGTGTATTGGACTGAACAGGAGCTACCGTTCTTTTCAGTTTCCTAAGCAGAGTTGAACTACATATGGTCCGTGTGTGTAGGAAGCACAGTTCATTTGTTCTGAGCAAGCTCACTGTTCGGACCCCATAGGAAACACAGTAGAGTAGAAGAGTGCTCTTTTCTCAAAAGCAGAGTGTGTTTCTTGTAAGGCGAGCTAGCATTTGTTTCCCAGTCCTAAATGGAGCTGAATCACATGCAGTTTCTGGTCCTACGAGCAAGAGTTGTTTTCTGGTAAGAAGAGTCACTATTGTGCTCCCATTGTCATACACAGGGCAAAAAGCACTGGCGTCTGTTCCCAGCAAGTACAGTGTATTGGACTGAAGCGGAGCTACTGTTCTTGTCAGTTTCCTAAGCAGAGATGAACTAGATATGGCCCGTGTGTGTAGGAAGCACAGTTCTTTTGTTCTGACCAAGCTCACTGTTAGACATCCTAGGAAACACAGTAGAGTAGAAGAGTGCTCTTTTCTCAAAAGCAGAGTGTGTTTTTTGTAAGGCGAGATAGCGTTTGTTTCCCTGTCCTAAATGGAGTTGAATCTCATGCAGTTTTTTGTCCTACGACCAAGAGTTGTTTTCTGGTAAGGAAAGTCACTATTGCGCTCCCATTTACATACACAGTGCAAATAGCACTCGCGTCTGTTCCCAGCAAGTACAGTGTATTGAACTGAAAAGGAGCTACTGTTCTTGTCAGTTTCCTAAGCAGAGTTGAACTAGATATGGCCCCTGTGTGTAGGAAGCACAGTTCTTTTGTCCTGAGCAAGCTCACTATTCGGACCCCATAGGAAACACTAAGAGTAGAAGAGTGCACTTTTCTCAAAATCAGAGTGTCTTTCTTGTAAGGCGAGCTAGTGTTTGTTTCCCAGTCAGAAATGGAGTTGAATCCCATGCAGTTTCTGGTCTTATGAGCAAGAGTTGTTTTCTAATAAGAAGAGTCACTATTGTGCTCCTATTGCCATACACAGTGCAAATAGCACTCGCGTCTGTTCCCAGCAAGTACAGTGTATTGGACTGAATAGGAGCTACTGTTCTTGTCAGTTTCCTAAGCAGAGTTGAACTACATATGGTCCGTGTGTGTATGAAGCACAGTTCTTTTGTTCTGAGCAAGCTCACTGTTCGGACCCCAAAGGAAACACAGTAGAGTAGAAGAGTGCTCTTTTCTCAAAAGCAGAGTGTGTTTCTTGAAAGGCGAGCTAGCATTTGTTTCCCAGTCCTAAATGGAGCTGAATCACATGCAGTTTCTGGTCCTACGAGCAAGAGTTGTTTTCTGGTAAGAAGAGTCACTATTGCGCTCCCATTGTCATACACAGGGCAAATAGCACTGGCGTCTGTTCCCAGCATGTACAGTGTATTGGACTGAACAGGAGCTACTGTTCTTGTCAGTTTCCTAAGAAGATTTGAACTAGATATGGCCCGTGTGTGTAGGAAGCACAGTTCTTTTGTTCTGAGCAAGCTCACTGTTCAAACTCCATAGGAAACACAGTAGAGTAGAAGGGTGCTCTTTTCTCAAAAGCAGAGTGTGTTTCTTGTTAGGCGAGCTAGTGTTTATTTCCCAGTCAGAAATGGAGTTGAATCCCATGCAGTTTCTGGTCCTACGAGCAAGAGATGTTTTCTGGTAAGGAAAGTCACTATTGCGTTCCCATTTCCATACACAGTGCAAATAGCACTCGCGTCTGTTCCCAGCTATAACAGTGTATTAGACTGAAGCAGAGCTACTGTTCTTGTCAGTTTCCTAAGCAGAGTTGAACTAGATATGGCCCCTGTGTGTAGGAAGCACAGTTATTTTGTTCTGAGCAAGCTCACTATTTGGACCCCATAGGAAACACAGTAGAGTAGAAGAGTGCTCTTTTCTCAAAATCAGAGAGTCTTTCTTGTAAGGCAAGCTAGTGTTTGTTTCCCCGTCAGAAATGGAGTATAATCCCATGCAGTTTCTTGTCCTATGACTAAGAGTTGTTTTCTGATAAGAAGAGTCACTATTGTGTTCCTATTGCCATACACAGGGCAAAAAGCACTCGCGTCTGTTCCCAGCAAGTACAGTGTATTGGACTGAAGCGTAGCTACTGTTCTTGTCAGTTTCCTAAGCAGAGTTGAACTAGATATGGCCCCTGTGTGTAGGAAGCACAGTTCTTTTGTTCTGAGCAAGCTCACTATTCAGACCCCATAGGAAACACAGTAGAGTAGAAGAGTGCTCTTTTCTCAAAATCAGAGTGTCTTTCTTGTAAGGCGAGCTAGTGTTTGTTTCCCAGTCAGAAATGGAGTTGAATCCCATGCAGTTTCTGGTCCTATGAGCAAGAGTTGTTTTCTGATAAGAAGAAACACTATTGTGCTCCTATTGCCATACACAGTGCAAATAGCACTGGCGTCTGTTCCCAGCATGTACAGTGTATTGGACTGAACAGGAGCTACTGTTCTTTTCAGTTTCCTAAGCAGAGTTGAACTACATATGGTCCGTGTGTGTAGGAAGCACAGTTCATTTGTTCTGAGCAAGCTCACTGTTCGGACCCCATAGGAAACACAGTAGAGTAGAAGAGTGCTCTTTTCTCAAAAGCAGAGTGTGTTTCTTGTAAGGCGAGCTAGCATTTGTTTCCCAGTCCTAAATGGAGCTGAATCATATGCAGTTTCTGATCCTACGAGCAAGAGTTGTTTTCTGGTAAGGAAAGTCACTATTGTGCTCCCATTGCCATACACAGTGCTAATAGCACTGGCGTCTGTTCCCAGCAAGTACAGTGTATTGGACTGAAGTGGAGCTACTGTTCTTGTCAGTTTCCTAAGCAGAGTTGAACTAGATATGGCCCCTGTGTGTAGGAAGCACAGTTCTTTTGTTCTGAGCAAGCTCACTGTTCGGACCCCATAGGATACACAGTCGAGTAGAAGAGTGCTCTTTTCTCAAAAGCAGAGTGTGTTTCTTGTTAGGCGAGCTAGCGTTTGTTTCCCAGTCCTAAATGGAGTTGAATCACATGCAGTTTCTGGTCCTACGAGGAAGATTTGTTTTCTGGAAAGAAAAGTCACTATTGCGCTCCCATTGTCATACACAGGGCAAATAGCACTGGCGTCTGTTCCCAGCATGTACAGTGTATTGGACTGAACAGGAGCTACTGTTCTTTTCAGTTTCCTAAGCAGAATTGAACTATATATGGCAGTATTTGTATGAAGCACAGTTCTTTTGATCTGAGCAAGCTCACTGTTCTGGCCCTATAGGAAACACAGTAGAGTAGAAGAGTGCTATTTTCTCAAAAGCAGAGTTTGTTTCTTGTAAGGCGAGCTAGCATTTGTTTCCCAGTCCTAAACGGAGTTGAATCACATGCAGTTTTTGGTCCTACGAGCAAGAGTTGTTTTCTGGTAAGGAAAGTCACTATTGAGCTCCCATTTCCATACTCAGTGCAAATAGCACTCGCGTCTGCTCCCAGCAAGTACAGTGTATTGGACTGAAGCGGAGCTACTGTTTTTGTAAGTTTCCTGAGCAGAGTTGAACTAGATATGGCCCACCTGTATAGGAAGCACAGTTCTTTTGTTCTGAGCAAATTCACTGTTCTGGCCCAATAGGAAACACACTAGAGTAGAGAGTGCTCTTTTCTCAAAAGCAGAGTGTGTTTCTTGTAAGGCGAGCTAGCATTTGTTTCCCAGTCCTAAATGGAGTTGAATCACTGGCAGTTTTTGGTCCTCCGACCAAGATTTGTTTTCTGGTAAGGAAAGTCACTATTGCGCTCCCATTTCTATACACAGTGCAAATAGCACTCGCTTCTGTTCCCAGCAATTACAGTGTATTGGACTGAAGCGGAGCTACTGTTCTTTTCAGTTTCCTAAGCAGAATTGAACTAGATATGGCAGTATTTGTAGGAAGCACAGTTCTTTTGTTCTGAGCAAGCTCACTCTTCTGGCACTATAGGAAACACAATAGAGTAGAAGAGTGCTCTTTTCTCAAAAGCAGAGTGTGTTTCTTGTGAGGCGAGCTACCGTTTGTTTCCCAGTCCTAAATGGAGTTGAATAACATGCAGTTTTTGGTCTTACGAGCAAGAGTTGTCTTCTGGTAATAAAGTCACTATTGCGCTCCCATTGCCATACACAGTGCAAATAGCACTCACATCTGTTCCCAGCAAGTACAGTGTATTGGACTGAAGCGGAGCTACTGTTCTTGTCAGTTTCCTAAGCAGAGATGAACTAGATATGGCCCGTGTGTGTAGGAAGCACAGTTCTTTTGTTCTGAGCAAGCTCACTGTTCAGACCCCCTAGGAAAGACAGTAGAGTAGAAGAGTGCTCTTTTCTCAAAATCAGAGAGTCTTTCTTGTAAGGCGAGCTAGTGTTTGTTTCACAGTCAGAAATGGAGTTGAATCCCATGCAGTTTCTTGTCCTATGAGTAAGAGTTGTTTTCTGATAAGAAGAGTCACTATTGTGCTCCTATTGCCATACACAGTGCAAATAGCACTCGCGTCTGTTCCCAGCTAGTACAGTGTATTGGACTGCAGAGCAGCTACCGTTCTTGTCTGTTTCCTAAGCAGAGTTGAACTATATGGCCAGTGTGTGTAGGAAGCACAGTTCTTTTGTTCTGAGCATGCTCAATGTTCGGACCCCATAGGAAACACAGTAGAGTAGAAGAGTGCTCTTTTATCAAAAGCAGAGTGTGTTTCTTGTAAGGCGAGCTAGTGTTTGTTTCCCAGTCAGAAATGGAGTTGAATCCCATGCAGTTTCTGGTCCTACGAGCAAGAGGTATTTTCTGGTAAGGAATGTCACTATTGCGCTCCCATTTCCATACACAGTGCAAATAGCACTCGCGTCTGTTCCCAGCAAGTACAGTGTATTGGACTGAAGCGGAGCTACTGTTCTTGTCAGTTTCCTAAGCAGAGTTGAACTAGATATGGCCCGTGTGTGTAGGAAGCACAGTTCTTTTGTTCTGAGCAAGCACACTGTTCAGACCCCCTAGGAAACACAGTAGAGTAGAAGAGTGCTCTTTTCTCAAAATCAGAGAGTCTTTCTTGTAAGGCGAGCTAGTGTTTGTTTCCCAGTCAGAAATGGAGTTGAATCCCATGCAGTTTCTTGTCCTATGAGTAAGAGTTGTTTTCTGATAAGAAGAGTCACTATTGTGCTCCTATTGCCATACACAGTGCAAATAGCACTCGTATCTGTTCCCAGCTAGTACAGTGTATTGGACTGCAGAGGAGCTACCATTTTTGTCAGTTTCCTAAGCAGAGTTGAACTATATGGTCCATGTGTGTAGGAAGCACAGTTCTTTGTTCTGAGCAAGCTCACTGTTCGGACACCAAAGGAAACACAGTAGAGTAAAAGAGTGCTCTTTTCTCAAAAGCAGAGTGTGTTTCTTGTAAGGCGAGCTAGCATTTGTTTCCCAGTCCTAAATGGAGCTGAATCACATGCAGTTTCTGGTCCTACGAGCAAGAGTTGTTTTCTGGTAAGAAGAGTCACTATTGTGCTCCCATTGTCATACACAGGGCAAAAAGCACTGGCGTCTGTTCCCAGCAAGTACAGTGTATTGGACTGAAGCGGAGCTACTGTTCTTGTCAGTTTCCTAAGCAGAGATGAACTAGATATGGCCCGTGTGTGTAGGAAGCACAGTTCTTTTGTTCTGACCAAGCTCACTGTTAGACATCCTAGGAAACACAGTAGAGTAGAAGAGTGCTCTTTTCTCAAAAGCAGAGTGTGTTTTTTGTAAGGCGAGATAGCGTTTGTTTCCCTGTCCTAAATGGAGTTGAATCTCATGCAGTTTTTTGTCCTACGACCAAGAGTTGTTTTCTGGTAAGGAAAGTCACTATTGCGCTCCCATTTACATACACAGTGCAAATAGCACTCGCGTCTGTTCCCAGCAAGTACAGTGTATTGAACTGAAAAGGAGCTACTGTTCTTGTCAGTTTCCTAAGCAGAGTTGAACTAGATATGGCCCCTGTGTGTAGGAAGCACAGTTCTTTTGTCCTGAGCAAGCTCACTATTCGGACCCCATAGGAAACACAGTAGAGTAGAAGAGTGCTCTTTTCTCAAAATCAGAGTGTCTTTCTTGTAAGGCGAGCTAGTGTTTGTTTCCCAGTCAGAAATGGAGTTGAATCCCATGCAGTTTCTGGTCTTATGAGCAAGAGTTGTTTTCTAATAAGAAGAGTCACTATTGTGCTCCTATTGCCATACACAGTGCAAATAGCACTCGCGTCTGTTCCCAGCAAGTACAGTGTATTGGACTGAATAGGAGCTACTGTTCTTGTCAGTTTCCTAAGCAGAGTTGAACTACATATGGTCCGTGTGTGTATGAAGCACAGTTCTTTTGTTCTGAGCAAGCTCACTGTTCGGACCCCAAAGGAAACACAGTAGAGTAGAAGAGTGCTCTTTTCTCAAAAGCAGAGTGTGTTTCTTGAAAGGCGAGCTAGCATTTGTTTCCCAGTCCTAAATGGAGCTGAATCACATGCAGTTTCTGGTCCTACGAGCAAGAGTTGTTTTCTGGTAAGAAGAGTCACTATTGCGCTCCCATTGTCATACACAGGGCAAATAGCACTGGCGTCTGTTCCCAGCATGTACAGTGTATTGGACTGAACAGGAGCTACTGTTCTTGTCAGTTTCCTAAGCAGAGTTGAACTAGATATGGCCCATGTGTGTAGGAAGCACAATTCTTTTGTTCTGAGCAAGCTCACTGTTCGGACCCCATAGGAAACACAGTAGAGTAGAAGAGTGCTCTTTTCTCAAAAGCAGAGTGTGTTTCTTGTAAGGCGAGCTAGTGTTTGTTTCCCAGTCAGAAATGTAGTTGAATCCCATGCAGTTTCTGGTCCTACGAGCAAGAGGTGTTTTCTGGTAAGTAAAGTCACTATAGTGCTCTCATTTCCATACACAGTGCAAATAGCACTCGCGTCTGTTCCCAGCAAGTACAGTGTATTGGACTGAAGCGGAGCTACTGTTCTTGTCAGTTTCCTAAGCAGAGATGAACTAGATATGGCCTGTGTGTGTAGGAAGCACAGTTCATTTGTTCTGAGCAAGCTCACTGTTCGGACCCCATAGGAAACACAGTAGAGTAGAAGAGTGCTCTTTTCTCAAAAGCAGAGTGTGTTTCTTGTAAGGCGAGCTAGCATTTGTTTCCCAGTCCTAAATGGAGCTGAATCACATGCAGTTTCTGATCCTACGAGCAAGAGTTGTTTTCTGGTAAGGAAAGTCACTATTGTGCTCCCATTGCCATACACAGTGCTAATAGCACTGGCGTCTGTTCCCAGCAAGTACAGTGTATTGGACTGAAGTGGAGCTACTGTTCTTGTCAGTTTCCTAAGCAGAGTTGAACTATATATGGCAGTATTTGTATGAAGCACAGTTCTTTTGATCTGAGCAAGCTCACTGTTCTGGCCCTATAGGAAACACAGTAGAGTAGAAGAGTGCTATTTTCTCAAAAGCAGAGTTTGTTTCTTGTAAGGCGAGCTAGCATTTGTTTCCCAGTCCTAAACGGAGTTGAATCACATGCAGTTTTTGGTCCTACGAGCAAGAGTTGTTTTCTGGTAAGGAAAGTCACTATTGAGCTCCCATTTCCATACTCAGTGCAAATAGCACTCGCGTCTGCTCCCAGCAAGTACAGTGTATTGGACTGAAGCGGAGCTACTGTTTTTGTAAGTTTCCTGAGCAGAGTTGAACTAGATATGGCCCACCTGTATAGGAAGCACAGTTCTTTTGTTCTGAGCAAATTCACTGTTCTGGCCCAATAGGAAACACACTAGAGTAGAGAGTGCTCTTTTCTCAAAAGCAGAGTGTGTTTCTTGTAAGGCGAGCTAGCATTTGTTTCCCAGTCCTAAATGGAGTTGAATCACTGGCAGTTTTTGGTCCTCCGACCAAGATTTGTTTTCTGGTAAGGAAAGTCACTATTGCGCTCCCATTTCTATACACAGTGCAAATAGCACTCGCTTCTGTTCCCAGCAATTACAGTGTATTGGACTGAAGCGGAGCTACTGTTCTTTTCAGTTTCCTAAGCAGAATTGAACTAGATATGGCAGTATTTGTAGGAAGCACAGTTCTTTTGTTCTGAGCAAGCTCACTCTTCTGGCACTATAGGAAACACAATAGAGTAGATGAGTGCTCTTTTCTCAAAAGCAGAGTGTGTTTCTTGTGAGGCGAGCTACCGTTTGTTTCCCAGTCCTAAATGGAGTTGAATAACATGCAGTTTTTGGTCTTACGAGCAAGAGTTGTCTTCTGGTAATAAAGTCACTATTGCGCTCCCATTGCCATACACAGTGCAAATAGCACTCACATCTGTTCCCAGCAAGTACAGTGTATTGGACTGAAGCGGAGCTACTGTTCTTGTCAGTTTCCTAAGCAGAGATGAACTAGATATGGCCCGTGTGTGTAGGAAGCACAGTTCTTTTGTTCTGAGCAAGCTCACTGTTCAGACCCCCTAGGAAAGACAGTAGAGTAGAAGAGTGCTCTTTTCTCAAAATCAGAGAGTCTTTCTTGTAAGGCGAGCTAGTGTTTGTTTCACAGTCAGAAATGGAGTTGAATCCCATGCAGTTTCTTGTCCTATGAGTAAGAGTTGTTTTCTGATAAGAAGAGTCACTATTGTGCTCCTATTGCCATACACAGTGCAAATAGCACTCGCGTCTGTTCCCAGCTAGTACAGTGTATTGGACTGCAGAGCAGCTACCGTTCTTGTCTGTTTCCTAAGCAGAGTTGAACTATATGGCCAGTGTGTGTAGGAAGCACAGTTCTTTTGTTCTGAGCATGCTCAATGTTCGGACCCCATAGGAAACACAGTAGAGTAGAAGAGTGCTCTTTTATCAAAAGCAGAGTGTGTTTCTTGTAAGGCGAGCTAGTGTTTGTTTCCCAGTCAGAAATGGAGTTGAATCCCATGCAGTTTCTGGTCCTACGAGCAAGAGGTATTTTCTGGTAAGGAATGTCACTATTGCGCTCCCATTTCCATACACAGTGCAAATAGCACTCGCGTCTGTTCCCAGCAAGTACAGTGTATTGGACTGAAGCGGAGCTACTGTTCTTGTCAGTTTCCTAAGCAGAGATGAACTAGATATGGCCCGTGTGTGTAGGAAGCACAGTTCTTTTGTTCTGAGCAAGCTCACTGTTCAGACCCCCTAGGAAAGACAGTAGAGTAGAAGAGTGCTCTTTTCTCAAAATCAGAGAGTCTTTCTTGTAAGGCGAGCTAGTGTTTGTTTCACAGTCAGAAATGGAGTTGAATCCCATGCAGTTTCTTGTCCTATGAGTAAGAGTTGTTTTCTGATAAGAAGAGTCACTATTGTGCTCCTATTGCCATACACAGTGCAAATAGCACTCGCGTCTGTTCCCAGCTAGTACAGTGTATTGGACTGCAGAGCAGCTACCGTTCTTGTCTGTTTCCTAAGCAGAGTTGAACTATATGGCCAGTGTGTGTAGGAAGCACAGTTCTTTTGTTCTGAGCATGCTCAATGTTCGGACCCCATAGGAAACACAGTAGAGTAGAAGAGTGCTCTTTTATCAAAAGCAGAGTGTGTTTCTTGTAAGGCGAGCTAGTGTTTGTTTCCCAGTCAGAAATGGAGTTGAATCCCATGCAGTTTCTGGTCCTACGAGCAAGAGGTATTTTCTGGTAAGGAATGTCACTATTGCGCTCCCATTTCCATACACAGTGCAAATAGCACTCGCGTCTGTTCCCAGCAAGTACAGTGTATTGGACTGAAGCGGAGCTACTGTTCTTGTCAGTTTCCTAAGCAGAGTTGAACTAGATATGGCCCGTGTGTGTAGGAAGCACAGTTCTTTTGTTCTGAGCAAGCACACTGTTCAGACCCCCTAGGAAACACAGTAGAGTAGAAGAGTGCTCTTTTCTCAAAATCAGAGAGTCTTTCTTGTAAGGCGAGCTAGTGTTTGTTTCCCAGTCAGAAATGGAGTTGAATCCCATGCAGTTTCTTGTCCTATGAGTAAGAGTTGTTTTCTGATAAGAAGAGTCACTATTGTGCTCCTATTGCCATACACAGTGCAAATAGCACTCGTATCTGTTCCCAGCTAGTACAGTGTATTGGACTGCAGAGGAGCTACCATTTTTGTCAGTTTCCTAAGCAGAGTTGAACTATATGGTCCATGTGTGTAGGAAGCACAGTTCTTTGTTCTGAGCAAGCTCACTGTTCGGACACCAAAGGAAACACAGTAGAGTAAAAGAGTGCTCTTTTCTCAAAAGCAGAGTGTGTTTCTTGTAAGGCGAGCTAGCATTTGTTTCCCAGTCCTAAATGGAGCTGAATCACATGCAGTTTCTGGTCCTACGAGCAAGAGTTGTTTTCTGGTAAGAAGAGTCACTATTGTGCTCCCATTGTCATACACAGGGCAAAAAGCACTGGCGTCTGTTCCCAGCAAGTACAGTGTATTGGACTGAAGCGGAGCTACTGTTCTTGTCAGTTTCCTAAGCAGAGATGAACTAGATATGGCCCGTGTGTGTAGGAAGCACAGTTCTTTTGTTCTGACCAAGCTCACTGTTAGACATCCTAGGAAACACAGTAGAGTAGAAGAGTGCTCTTTTCTCAAAAGCAGAGTGTGTTTTTTGTAAGGCGAGATAGCGTTTGTTTCCCTGTCCTAAATGGAGTTGAATCTCATGCAGTTTTTTGTCCTACGACCAAGAGTTGTTTTCTGGTAAGGAAAGTCACTATTGCGCTCCCATTTACATACACAGTGCAAATAGCACTCGCGTCTGTTCCCAGCAAGTACAGTGTATTGAACTGAAAAGGAGCTACTGTTCTTGTCAGTTTCCTAAGCAGAGTTGAACTAGATATGGCCCCTGTGTGTAGGAAGCACAGTTCTTTTGTCCTGAGCAAGCTCACTATTCGGACCCCATAGGAAACACAGTAGAGTAGAAGAGTGCTCTTTTCTCAAAATCAGAGTGTCTTTCTTGTAAGGCGAGCTAGTGTTTGTTTCCCAGTCAGAAATGGAGTTGAATCCCATGCAGTTTCTGGTCTTATGAGCAAGAGTTGTTTTCTAATAAGAAGAGTCACTATTGTGCTCCTATTGCCATACACAGTGCAAATAGCACTCGCGTCTGTTCCCAGCAAGTACAGTGTATTGGACTGAATAGGAGCTACTGTTCTTGTCAGTTTCCTAAGCAGAGTTGAACTACATATGGTCCGTGTGTGTATGAAGCACAGTTCTTTTGTTCTGAGCAAGCTCACTGTTCGGACCCCAAAGGAAACACAGTAGAGTAGAAGAGTGCTCTTTTCTCAAAAGCAGAGTGTGTTTCTTGAAAGGCGAGCTAGCATTTGTTTCCCAGTCCTAAATGGAGCTGAATCACATGCAGTTTCTGGTCCTACGAGCAAGAGTTGTTTTCTGGTAAGAAGAGTCACTATTGCGCTCCCATTGTCATACACAGGGCAAATAGCACTGGCGTCTGTTCCCAGCATGTACAGTGTATTGGACTGAACAGGAGCTACTGTTCTTGTCAGTTTCCTAAGCAGAGTTGAACTAGATATGGCCCATGTGTGTAGGAAGCACAATTCTTTTGTTCTGAGCAAGCTCACTGTTCGGACCCCATAGGAAACACAGTAGAGTAGAAGAGTGCTCTTTTCTCAAAAGCAGAGTGTGTTTCTTGTAAGGCGAGCTAGTGTTTGTTTCCCAGTCAGAAATGTAGTTGAATCCCATGCAGTTTCTGGTCCTACGAGCAAGAGGTGTTTTCTGGTAAGTAAAGTCACTATAGTGCTCTCATTTCCATACACAGTGCAAATAGCACTCGCGTCTGTTCCCAGCAAGTACAGTGTATTGGACTGAAGCGGAGCTACTGTTCTTGTCAGTTTCCTAAGCAGAGATGAACTAGATATGGCCTGTGTGTGTAGGAAGCACAGTTCATTTGTTCTGAGCAAGCTCACTGTTCGGACCCCATAGGAAACACAGTAGAGTAGAAGAGTGCTCTTTCTCAAAAGCAGAGTGTGTTTCTTGTAAGGCGAGCTAGCATTTGTTTCCCAGTCCTAAATGGAGCTGAATCATATGCAATTTCTGATCCTACGAGCAAGAGTTGTTTTCTGGTAAGGAAAGTCACTATTGTGCTCCCATTGCCATACACAGTGCTAATAGCACTGGCGTCTGTTCCCAGCAAGTACAGTGTATTGGACTGAAGTGGAGCTACTGTTCTTGTCAGTTTCCTAAGCAGAGTTGAACTAGATATGGCCCCTGTGTGTAGGAAGCACAGTTCTTTTGTTCTGAGCAAGCTCACTGTTCGGACCCCATAGGATACACAATCGAGTAGAAGAGTGCTCTTTTCTCAAAAGCAGAGTGTGTTTCTTGTTAGGCGAGCTAGCGTTTGTTTCCCAGTCCTAAATGGAGTTGAATCACATGCAGTTTCTGGTCCTACGAGGAAGATTTGTTTTCTGGAAAGAAAAGTCACTATTGCGCTCCCATTGTCATACACAGGGCAAATAGCACTGGCGTCTGTTCCCAGCATGTACAGTGTATTGGACTGAACAGGAGCTACTGTTCTTTTCAGTTTCCTAAGCAGAATTGAACTATATATGGCAGTATTTGTATGAAGCACAGTTCTTTTGATCTGAGCAAGCTCACTGTTCTGGCCCTATAGGAAACACAGTAGAGTAGAAGAGTGCTATTTTCTCAAAAGCAGAGTTTGTTTCTTGTAAGGCGAGCTAGCATTTGTTTCCCAGTCCTAAACGGAGTTGAATCACATGCAGTTTTTGGTCCTACGAGCAAGAGTTGTTTTCTGGTAAGGAAAGTCACTATTGAGCTCCCATTTCCATACTCAGTGCAAATAGCACTCGCGTCTGCTCCCAGCAAGTACAGTGTATTGGACTGAAGCGGAGCTACTGTTTTTGTAAGTTTCCTGAGCAGAGTTGAACTAGATATGGCCCACCTGTATAGGAAGCACAGTTCTTTTGTTCTGAGCAAATTCACTGTTCTGGCCCAATAGGAAACACACTAGAGTAGAGAGTGCTCTTTTCTCAAAAGCAGAGTGTGTTTCTTGTAAGGCGAGCTAGCATTTGTTTCCCAGTCCTAAATGGAGTTGAATCACTGGCAGTTTTTGGTCCTCCGACCAAGATTTGTTTTCTGGTAAGGAAAGTCACTATTGCGCTCCCATTTCTATACACAGTGCAAATAGCACTCGCTTCTGTTCCCAGCAATTACAGTGTATTGGACTGAAGCGGAGCTACTGTTCTTTTCAGTTTCCTAAGCAGAATTGAACTAGATATGGCAGTATTTGTAGGAAGCACAGTTCTTTTGTTCTGAGCAAGCTCACTCTTCTGGCACTATAGGAAACACAATAGAGTAGATGAGTGCTCTTTTCTCAAAAGCAGAGTGTGTTTCTTGTGAGGCGAGCTACCGTTTGTTTCCCAGTCCTAAATGGAGTTGAATAACATGCAGTTTTTGGTCTTACGAGCAAGAGTTGTCTTCTGGTAATAAAGTCACTATTGCGCTCCCATTGCCATACACAGTGCAAATAGCACTCACATCTGTTCCCAGCAAGTACAGTGTATTGGACTGAAGCGGAGCTACTGTTCTTGTCAGTTTCCTAAGCAGAGATGAACTAGATATGGCCCGTGTGTGTAGGAAGCACAGTTCTTTTGTTCTGAGCAAGCTCACTGTTCAGACCCCCTAGGAAAGACAGTAGAGTAGAAGAGTGCTCTTTTCTCAAAATCAGAGAGTCTTTCTTGTAAGGCGAGCTAGTGTTTGTTTCACAGTCAGAAATGGAGTTGAATCCCATGCAGTTTCTTGTCCTATGAGTAAGAGTTGTTTTCTGATAAGAAGAGTCACTATTGTGCTCCTATTGCCATACACAGTGCAAATAGCACTCGCGTCTGTTCCCAGCTAGTACAGTGTATTGGACTGCAGAGCAGCTACCGTTCTTGTCTGTTTCCTAAGCAGAGTTGAACTATATGGCCAGTGTGTGTAGGAAGCACAGTTCTTTTGTTCTGAGCATGCTCAATGTTCGGACCCCATAGGAAACACAGTAGAGTAGAAGAGTGCTCTTTTATCAAAAGCAGAGTGTGTTTCTTGTAAGGCGAGCTAGTGTTTGTTTCCCAGTCAGAAATGGAGTTGAATCCCATGCAGTTTCTGGTCCTACGAGCAAGAGGTATTTTCTGGTAAGGAATGTCACTATTGCGCTCCCATTTCCATACACAGTGCAAATAGCACTCGCGTCTGTTCCCAGCAAGTACAGTGTATTGGACTGAAGCGGAGCTACTGTTCTTGTCAGTTTCCTAAGCAGAGTTGAACTAGATATGGCCCGTGTGTGTAGGAAGCACAGTTCTTTTGTTCTGAGCAAGCACACTGTTCAGACCCCCTAGGAAACACAGTAGAGTAGAAGAGTGCTCTTTTCTCAAAATCAGAGAGTCTTTCTTGTAAGGCGAGCTAGTGTTTGTTTCCCAGTCAGAAATGGAGTTGAATCCCATGCAGTTTCTTGTCCTATGAGTAAGAGTTGTTTTCTGATAAGAAGAGTCACTATTGTGCTCCTATTGCCATACACAGTGCAAATAGCACTCGTATCTGTTCCCAGCTAGTACAGTGTATTGGACTGCAGAGGAGCTACCATTTTTGTCAGTTTCCTAAGCAGAGTTGAACTATATGGTCCATGTGTGTAGGAAGCACAGTTCTTTGTTCTGAGCAAGCTCACTGTTCGGACACCAAAGGAAACACAGTAGAGTAAAAGAGTGCTCTTTTCTCAAAAGCAGAGTGTGTTTCTTGTAAGGCGAGCTAGCATTTGTTTCCCAGTCCTAAATGGAGCTGAATCACATGCAGTTTCTGGTCCTACGAGCAAGAGTTGTTTTCTGGTAAGAAGAGTCACTATTGTGCTCCCATTGTCATACACAGGGCAAAAAGCACTGGCGTCTGTTCCCAGCAAGTACAGTGTATTGGACTGAAGCGGAGCTACTGTTCTTGTCAGTTTCCTAAGCAGAGATGAACTAGATATGGCCCGTGTGTGTAGGAAGCACAGTTCTTTTGTTCTGACCAAGCTCACTGTTAGACATCCTAGGAAACACAGTAGAGTAGAAGAGTGCTCTTTTCTCAAAAGCAGAGTGTGTTTTTTGTAAGGCGAGATAGCGTTTGTTTCCCTGTCCTAAATGGAGTTGAATCTCATGCAGTTTTTTGTCCTACGACCAAGAGTTGTTTTCTGGTAAGGAAAGTCACTATTGCGCTCCCATTTACATAC
This sequence comes from Peromyscus eremicus, assembly GCF_949786415.1. Lineage (NCBI taxonomy): Eukaryota > Metazoa > Chordata > Mammalia > Rodentia > Cricetidae > Peromyscus > Peromyscus eremicus. The sequence goes on from NW_026735309.1 coordinate 28,861, forward strand.
ACAGTGCAAATAGCACTCGCGTCTGTTCCCAGCAAGTACAGTGTATTGAACTGAAAAGGAGCTACTGTTCTTGTCAGTTTCCTAAGCAGAGTTGAACTAGATATGGCCCCTGTGTGTAGGAAGCACAGTTCTTTTGTCCTGAGCAAGCTCACTATTCGGACCCCATAGGAAACACAGTAGAGTAGAAGAGTGCTCTTTTCTCAAAATCAGAGTGTCTTTCTTGTAAGGCGAGCTAGTGTTTGTTTCCCAGTCAGAAATGGAGTTGAATCCCATGCAGTTTCTGGTCTTATGAGCAAGAGTTGTTTTCTAATAAGAAGAGTCACTATTGTGCTCCTATTGCCATACACAGTGCAAATAGCACTCGCGTCTGTTCCCAGCAAGTACAGTGTATTGGACTGAATAGGAGCTACTGTTCTTGTCAGTTTCCTAAGCAGAGTTGAACTACATATGGTCCGTGTGTGTATGAAGCACAGTTCTTTTGTTCTGAGCAAGCTCACTGTTCGGACCCCAAAGGAAACACAGTAGAGTAGAAGAGTGCTCTTTTCTCAAAAGCAGAGTGTGTTTCTTGAAAGGCGAGCTAGCATTTGTTTCCCAGTCCTAAATGGAGCTGAATCACATGCAGTTTCTGGTCCTACGAGCAAGAGTTGTTTTCTGGTAAGAAGAGTCACTATTGCGCTCCCATTGTCATACACAGGGCAAATAGCACTGGCGTCTGTTCCCAGCATGTACAGTGTATTGGACTGAACAGGAGCTACTGTTCTTGTCAGTTTCCTAAGCAGAGTTGAACTAGATATGGCCCATGTGTGTAGGAAGCACAATTCTTTTGTTCTGAGCAAGCTCACTGTTCGGACCCCATAGGAAACACAGTAGAGTAGAAGAGTGCTCTTTTCTCAAAAGCAGAGTGTGTTTCTTGTAAGGCGAGCTAGTGTTTGTTTCCCAGTCAGAAATGTAGTTGAATCCCATGCAGTTTCTGGTCCTACGAGCAAGAGGTGTTTTCTGGTAAGTAAAGTCACTATAGTGCTCTCATTTCCATACACAGTGCAAATAGCACTCGCGTCTGTTCCCAGCAAGTACAGTGTATTGGACTGAAGCGGAGCTACTGTTCTTGTCAGTTTCCTAAGCAGAGATGAACTAGATATGGCCTGTGTGTGTAGGAAGCACAGTTCATTTGTTCTGAGCAAGCTCACTGTTCGGACCCCATAGGAAACACAGTAGAGTAGAAGAGTGCTCTTTTCTCAAAAGCAGAGTGTGTTTCTTGTAAGGCGAGCTAGCATTTGTTTCCCAGTCCTAAATGGAGCTGAATCATATGCAATTTCTGATCCTACGAGCAAGAGTTGTTTTCTGGTAAGGAAAGTCACTATTGTGCTCCCATTGCCATACACAGTGCTAATAGCACTGGCGTCTGTTCCCAGCAAGTACAGTGTATTGGACTGAAGTGGAGCTACTGTTCTTGTCAGTTTCCTAAGCAGAGTTGAACTAGATATGGCCCCTGTGTGTAGGAAGCACAGTTCTTTTGTTCTGAGCAAGCTCACTGTTCGGACCCCATAGGATACACAGTCGAGTAGAAGAGTGCTCTTTTCTCAAAAGCAGAGTGTGTTTCTTGTTAGGCGAGCTAGCGTTTGTTTCCCAGTCCTAAATGGAGTTGAATCACATGCAGTTTCTGGTCCTACGAGGAAGATTTGTTTTCTGGAAAGAAAAGTCACTATTGCGCTCCCATTGTCATACACAGGGCAAATAGCACTGGCGTCTGTTCCCAGCATGTACAGTGTATTGGACTGAACAGGAGCTACTGTTCTTTTCAGTTTCCTAAGCAGAATTGAACTATATATGGCAGTATTTGTATGAAGCACAGTTCTTTTGATCTGAGCAAGCTCACTGTTCTGGCCCTATAGGAAACACAGTAGAGTAGAAGAGTGCTATTTTCTCAAAAGCAGAGTTTGTTTCTTGTAAGGCGAGCTAGCATTTGTTTCCCAGTCCTAAACGGAGTTGAATCACATGCAGTTTTTGGTCCTACGAGCAAGAGTTGTTTTCTGGTAAGGAAAGTCACTATTGAGCTCCCATTTCCATACTCAGTGCAAATAGCACTCGCGTCTGCTCCCAGCAAGTACAGTGTATTGGACTGAAGCGGAGCTACTGTTTTTGTAAGTTTCCTGAGCAGAGTTGAACTAGATATGGCCCACCTGTATAGGAAGCACAGTTCTTTTGTTCTGAGCAAATTCACTGTTCTGGCCCAATAGGAAACACACTAGAGTAGAGAGTGCTCTTTTCTCAAAAGCAGAGTGTGTTTCTTGTAAGGCGAGCTAGCATTTGTTTCCCAGTCCTAAATGGAGTTGAATCACTGGCAGTTTTTGGTCCTCCGACCAAGATTTGTTTTCTGGTAAGGAAAGTCACTATTGCGCTCCCATTTCTATACACAGTGCAAATAGCACTCGCTTCTGTTCCCAGCAATTACAGTGTATTGGACTGAAGCGGAGCTACTGTTCTTTTCAGTTTCCTAAGCAGAATTGAACTAGATATGGCAGTATTTGTAGGAAGCACAGTTCTTTTGTTCTGAGCAAGCTCACTCTTCTGGCACTATAGGAAACACAATAGAGTAGATGAGTGCTCTTTTCTCAAAAGCAGAGTGTGTTTCTTGTGAGGCGAGCTACCGTTTGTTTCCCAGTCCTAAATGGAGTTGAATAACATGCAGTTTTTGGTCTTACGAGCAAGAGTTGTCTTCTGGTAATAAAGTCACTATTGCGCTCCCATTGCCATACACAGTGCAAATAGCACTCACATCTGTTCCCAGCAAGTACAGTGTATTGGACTGAAGCGGAGCTACTGTTCTTGTCAGTTTCCTAAGCAGAGATGAACTAGATATGGCCCGTGTGTGTAGGAAGCACAGTTCTTTTGTTCTGAGCAAGCTCACTGTTCAGACCCCCTAGGAAAGACAGTAGAGTAGAAGAGTGCTCTTTTCTCAAAATCAGAGAGTCTTTCTTGTAAGGCGAGCTAGTGTTTGTTTCACAGTCAGAAATGGAGTTGAATCCCATGCAGTTTCTTGTCCTATGAGTAAGAGTTGTTTTCTGATAAGAAGAGTCACTATTGTGCTCCTATTGCCATACACAGTGCAAATAGCACTCGCGTCTGTTCCCAGCTAGTACAGTGTATTGGACTGCAGAGCAGCTACCGTTCTTGTCTGTTTCCTAAGCAGAGTTGAACTATATGGCCAGTGTGTGTAGGAAGCACAGTTCTTTTGTTCTGAGCATGCTCAATGTTCGGACCCCATAGGAAACACAGTAGAGTAGAAGAGTGCTCTTTTATCAAAAGCAGAGTGTGTTTCTTGTAAGGCGAGCTAGTGTTTGTTTCCCAGTCAGAAATGGAGTTGAATCCCATGCAGTTTCTGGTCCTACGAGCAAGAGGTATTTTCTGGTAAGGAATGTCACTATTGCGCTCCCATTTCCATACACAGTGCAAATAGCACTCGCGTCTGTTCCCAGCAAGTACAGTGTATTGGACTGAAGCGGAGCTACTGTTCTTGTCAGTTTCCTAAGCAGAGTTGAACTAGATATGGCCCGTGTGTGTAGGAAGCACAGTTCTTTTGTTCTGAGCAAGCACACTGTTCAGACCCCCTAGGAAACACAGTAGAGTAGAAGAGTGCTCTTTTCTCAAAATCAGAGAGTCTTTCTTGTAAGGCGAGCTAGTGTTTGTTTCCCAGTCAGAAATGGAGTTGAATCCCATGCAGTTTCTTGTCCTATGAGTAAGAGTTGTTTTCTGATAAGAAGAGTCACTATTGTGCTCCTATTGCCATACACAGTGCAAATAGCACTTGTATCTGTTCCCAGCTAGTACAGTGTATTGGACTGCAGAGGAGCTACCATTTTTGTCAGTTTCCTAAGCAGAGTTGAACTATATGGTCCATGTGTGTAGGAAGCACAGTTCTTTGTTCTGAGCAAGCTCACTGTTCGGACACCAAAGGAAACACAGTAGAGTAAAAGAGTGCTCTTTTCTCAAAAGCAGAGTGTGTTTCTTGTAAGGCGAGCTAGCATTTGTTTCCCAGTCCTAAATGGAGCTGAATCACATGCAGTTTCTGGTCCTACGAGCAAGAGTTGTTTTCTGGTAAGAAGAGTCACTATTGTGCTCCCATTGTCATACACAGGGCAAAAAGCACTGGCGTCTGTTCCCAGCAAGTACAGTGTATTGGACTGAAGCAGAGCTACTGTTCTTGTCAGTTTCCTAAGCAGAGATGAACTAGATATGGCCCGTGTGTGTAGGAAGCACAGTTCTTTTGTTCTGACCAAGCTCACTGTTAGACATTCTAGGAAACACAGTAGAGTAGAAGAGTGCTCTTTTCTCAAAAGCAGAGTGTGTTTTTTGTAAGGCGAGATAGCGTTTGTTTCCCTGTCCTAAATGGAGTTGAATCTCATGCAGTTTTTTGTCCTACGACCAAGAGTTGTTTTCTGGTAAGGAAAGTCACTATTGCGCTCCCATTTACATACACAGTGCAAATAGCACTCGCGTCTGTTCCCAGCAAGTACAGTGTATTGAACTGAAAAGGAGCTACTGTTCTTGTCAGTTTCCTAAGCAGAGTTGAACTAGATATGGCCCCTGTGTGTAGGAAGCACAGTTCTTTTGTCCTGAGCAAGCTCACTATTCAAACCCCATAGGAAACACAGTAGAGTAGAAGAGTGCTCTTTTCTCAAAATCAGAGTGTCTTTCTTGTAAGGCGAGCTAGTGTTTGTTTCCCAGTCAGAAATGGAGTTGAATCCCATGCAGTTTCTGGTCTTATGAGCAAGAGTTGTTTTCTAATAAGAAGAGTCACTATTGTGCTCCTATTGCCATACACAGTGCAAATAGCACTCGCGTCTGTTCCCAGCAAGTACAGTGTATTGGACTGAATAGGAGCTACTGTTCTTGTCAGTTTCCTAAGCAGAGTTGAACTACATATGGTCCGTCTGTGTATGAAGCACAGTTCTTTTGTTCTGAGCAAGCTCACTGTTCGGACCCCAAAGGAAACACAGTAGAGTAGAAGAGTGCTCTTTTCTCAAAAGCAGAGTGTGTTTCTTGAAAGGCGAGCTAGCATTTGTTTCCCAGTCCTAAATGGAGCTGAATCACATGCAGTTTCTGGTCCTACGAGCAAGAGTTGTTTTCTGGTAAGAAGAGTCACTATTGCGCTCCCATTGTCATACACAGGGCAAATAGCACTGGCGTCTGTTCCCAGCATGTACAGTGTATTGGACTGAACAGGAGCTACTGTTCTTGTCAGTTTCCTAAGCAGAGTTGAACTAGATATGGCCCATGTGTGTAGGAAGCACAATTCTTTTGTTCTGAGCAAGCTCACGGTTCGGACCCCATAGGAAACACAGTAGAGTAGAAGAGTGCTCTTTTCTCAAAAGCAGAGTGTGTTTCTTGTAAGGCGAGCTAGTGTTTGTTTCCCAGTCAGAAATGTAGTTGAATCCCATGCAGTTTCTGGTCCTACGAGCAAGAGGTGTTTTCTGGTAAGTAAAGTCACTATAGTGCTCTCATTTCCATACACAGTGCAAATAGCACTCGCGTCTGTTCCCAGCAAGTACAGTGTATTGGACTGAAGCGGAGCTACTGTTCTTGTCAGTTTCCTAAGCAGAGATGAACTAGATATGGCCTGTGTGTGTAGGAAGCACAGTTCATTTGTTCTGAGCAAGCTCACTGTTCGGACCCCATAGGAAACACAGTAGAGTAGAAGAGTGCTCTTTTCTCAAAAGCAGAGTGTGTTTCTTGTAAGGCGAGCTAGCATTTGTTTCCCAGTCCTAAATGGAGCTGAATCATATGCAATTTCTGATCCTACGAGCAAGAGTTGTTTTCTGGTAAGGAAAGTCACTATTGTGCTCCCATTGCCATACACAGTGCTAATAGCACTGGCGTCTGTTCCCAGCAAGTACAGTGTATTGGACTGAAGTGGAGCTACTGTTCTTGTCAGTTTCCTAAGCAGAGTTGAACTAGATATGGCCCCTGTGTGTAGGAAGCACAGTTCTTTTGTTCTGAGCAAGCTCACTGTTCGGACCCCATAGGATACACAGTCGAGTAGAAGAGTGCTCTTTTCTCAAAAGCAGAGTGTGTTTCTTGTTAGGCGAGCTAGCGTTTGTTTCCCAGTCCTAAATGGAGTTGAATCACATGCAGTTTCTGGTCCTACGAGGAAGATTTGTTTTCTGGAAAGAAAAGTCACTATTGCGCTCCCATTGTCATACACAGGGCAAATAGCACTGGCGTCTGTTCCCAGCATGTACAGTGTATTGGACTGAACAGGAGCTACTGTTCTTTTCAGTTTCCTAAGCAGAATTGAACTATATATGGCAGTATTTGTATGAAGCACAGTTCTTTTGATCTGAGCAAGCTCACTGTTCTGGCCCTATAGGAAACACAGTAGAGTAGAAGAGTGCTATTTTCTCAAAAGCAGAGTTTGTTTCTTGTAAGGCGAGCTAGCATTTGTTTCCCAGTCCTAAACGGAGTTGAATCACATGCAGTTTTTGGTCCTACGAGCAAGAGTTGTTTTCTGGTAAGGAAAGTCACTATTGAGCTCCCATTTCCATACTCAGTGCAAATAGCACTCGCGTCTGCTCCCAGCAAGTACAGTGTATTGGACTGAAGCGGAGCTACTGTTTTTGTAAGTTTCCTGAGCAGAGTTGAACTAGATATGGCCCACCTGTATAGGAAGCACAGTTCTTTTGTTCTGAGCAAATTCACTGTTCTGGCCCAATAGGAAACACACTAGAGTAGAGAGTGCTCTTTTCTCAAAAGCAGAGTGTGTTTCTTGTAAGGCGAGCTAGCATTTGTTTCCCAGTCCTAAATGGAGTTGAATCACTGGCAGTTTTTGGTCCTCCGACCAAGATTTGTTTTCTGGTAAGGAAAGTCACTATTGCGCTCCCATTTCTATACACAGTGCAAATAGCACTCGCTTCTGTTCCCAGCAATTACAGTGTATTGGACTGAAGCGGAGCTACTGTTCTTTTCAGTTTCCTAAGCAGAATTGAACTAGATATGGCAGTATTTGTAGGAAGCACAGTTCTTTTGTTCTGAGCAAGCTCACTCTTCTGGCACTATAGGAAACACAATAGAGTAGATGAGTGCTCTTTTCTCAAAAGCAGAGTGTGTTTCTTGTGAGGCGAGCTACCGTTTGTTTCCCAGTCCTAAATGGAGTTGAATAACATGCAGTTTTTGGTCTTACGAGCAAGAGTTGTCTTCTGGTAATAAAGTCACTATTGCGCTCCCATTGCCATACACAGTGCAAATAGCACTCACATCTGTTCCCAGCAAGTACAGTGTATTGGACTGAAGCGGAGCTACTGTTCTTGTCAGTTTCCTAAGCAGAGATGAACTAGATATGGCCCGTGTGTGTAGGAAGCACAGTTCTTTTGTTCTGAGCAAGCTCACTGTTCAGACCCCCTAGGAAAGACAGTAGAGTAGAAGAGTGCTCTTTTCTCAAAATCAGAGAGTCTTTCTTGTAAGGCGAGCTAGTGTTTGTTTCACAGTCAGAAATGGAGTTGAATCCCATGCAGTTTCTTGTCCTATGAGTAAGAGTTGTTTTCTGATAAGAAGAGTCACTATTGTGCTCCTATTGCCATACACAGTGCAAATAGCACTCGCGTCTGTTCCCAGCTAGTACAGTGTATTGGACTGCAGAGCAGCTACCGTTCTTGTCTGTTTCCTAAGCAGAGTTGAACTATATGGCCAGTGTGTGTAGGAAGCACAGTTCTTTTGTTCTGAGCATGCTCAATGTTCGGACCCCATAGGAAACACAGTAGAGTAGAAGAGTGCTCTTTTATCAAAAGCAGAGTGTGTTTCTTGTAAGGCGAGCTAGTGTTTGTTTCCCAGTCAGAAATGGAGTTGAATCCCATGCAGTTTCTGGTCCTACGAGCAAGAGGTATTTTCTGGTAAGGAATGTCACTATTGCGCTCCCATTTCCATACACAGTGCAAATAGCACTCGCGTCTGTTCCCAGCAAGTACAGTGTATTGGACTGAAGCGGAGCTACTGTTCTTGTCAGTTTCCTAAGCAGAGTTGAACTAGATATGGCCCGTGTGTGTAGGAAGCACAGTTCTTTTGTTCTGAGCAAGCACACTGTTCAGACCCCCTAGGAAACACAGTAGAGTAGAAGAGTGCTCTTTTCTCAAAATCAGAGAGTCTTTCTTGTAAGGCGAGCTAGTGTTTGTTTCCCAGTCAGAAATGGAGTTGAATCCCATGCAGTTTCTTGTCCTATGAGTAAGAGTTGTTTTCTGATAAGAAGAGTCACTATTGTGCTCCTATTGCCATACACAGTGCAAATAGCACTTGTATCTGTTCCCAGCTAGTACAGTGTATTGGACTGCAGAGGAGCTACCATTTTTGTCAGTTTCCTAAGCAGAGTTGAACTATATGGTCCATGTGTGTAGGAAGCACAGTTCTTTGTTCTGAGCAAGCTCACTGTTCGGACACCAAAGGAAACACAGTAGAGTAAAAGAGTGCTCTTTTCTCAAAAGCAGAGTGTGTTTCTTGTAAGGCGAGCTAGCATTTGTTTCCCAGTCCTAAATGGAGCTGAATCACATGCAGTTTCTGGTCCTACGAGCAAGAGTTGTTTTCTGGTAAGAAGAGTCACTATTGTGCTCCCATTGTCATACACAGGGCAAAAAGCACTGGCGTCTGTTCCCAGCAAGTACAGTGTATTGGACTGAAGCAGAGCTACTGTTCTTGTCAGTTTCCTAAGCAGAGATGAACTAGATATGGCCCGTGTGTGTAGGAAGCACAGTTCTTTTGTTCTGACCAAGCTCACTGTTAGACATTCTAGGAAACACAGTAGAGTAGAAGAGTGCTCTTTTCTCAAAAGCAGAGTGTGTTTTTTGTAAGGCGAGATAGCGTTTGTTTCCCTGTCCTAAATGGAGTTGAATCTCATGCAGTTTTTTGTCCTACGACCAAGAGTTGTTTTCTGGTAAGGAAAGTCACTATTGCGCTCCCATTTACATACACAGTGCAAATAGCACTCGCGTCTGTTCCCAGCAAGTACAGTGTATTGAACTGAAAAGGAGCTACTGTTCTTGTCAGTTTCCTAAGCAGAGTTGAACTAGATATGGCCCCTGTGTGTAGGAAGCACAGTTCTTTTGTCCTGAGCAAGCTCACTATTCAAACCCCATAGGAAACACAGTAGAGTAGAAGAGTGCTCTTTTCTCAAAATCAGAGTGTCTTTCTTGTAAGGCGAGCTAGTGTTTGTTTCCCAGTCAGAAATGGAGTTGAATCCCATGCAGTTTCTGGTCTTATGAGCAAGAGTTGTTTTCTAATAAGAAGAGTCACTATTGTGCTCCTATTGCCATACACAGTGCAAATAGCACTCGCGTCTGTTCCCAGCAAGTACAGTGTATTGGACTGAATAGGAGCTACTGTTCTTGTCAGTTTCCTAAGCAGAGTTGAACTACATATGGTCCGTCTGTGTATGAAGCACAGTTCTTTTGTTCTGAGCAAGCTCACTGTTCGGACCCCAAAGGAAACACAGTAGAGTAGAAGAGTGCTCTTTTCTCAAAAGCAGAGTGTGTTTCTTGAAAGGCGAGCTAGCATTTGTTTCCCAGTCCTAAATGGAGCTGAATCACATGCAGTTTCTGGTCCTACGAGCAAGAGTTTTTTTCTGGTAAGAAGAGTCACTATTGCGCTCCCATTGTCATACACAGGGCAAATAGCACTGGCGTCTGTTCCCAGCATGTACAGTGTATTGGACTGAACAGGAGCTACTGTTCTTGTCAGTTTCCTAAGCAGAGTTGAACTAGATATGGCCCATGTGTGTAGGAAGCACAATTCTTTTGTTCTGAGCAAGCTCACTGTTCGGACCCCATAGGAAACACAGTAGAGTAGAAGAGTGCTCTTTTCTCAAAAGCAGAGTGTGTTTCTTGTAAGGCGAGCTAGTGTTTGTTTCCCAGTCAGAAATGTAGTTGAATCCCATGCAGTTTCTGGTCCTACGAGCAAGAGGTGTTTTCTGGTAAGTAAAGTCACTATAGTGCTCTCATTTCCATACACAGTGCAAATAGCACTCGCGTCTGTTCCCAGCAAGTACAGTGTATTGGACTGAAGCGGAGCTACTGTTCTTGTCAGTTTCCTAAGCAGAGATGAACTAGATATGGCCCGTGTGTAGGAAGCACAGTTCTTTTGTTCTGAGCAAGCTCACTTTTCAGACCCCCTAGGAAACTCAGTAGAGTAGAAGAGTGCTCTTTTCTCAAAAGCAGAGTGCGTTTTTTGTAAGGCGAGATAGCGTTTGTTTCCCTGTCCTAAATGGAGTTGAATCACATGCAGTTTTTAGACCTACGACCAAGAGTTGTTTTCTGGTAAGGAAAGTCACTATTGCGCTCCCATTTACATACACAGTGCAAATAGCACTAGCGTCTGTTCCCAGCAAGTACAGTGTATTGGACTGAAGCGGAGCTACTGTTCTTGTCAGTTTCCTAAGCAGAGTTGAACGACATATGGCCCCTGTGTGTAGGAAGCACAGTTCTTTTGTTCTGAGCAAGCTCACTATTCGGACCCCATAGGAAACACAGTAGAGTAGAAGAGTGCTCTTTACTCAAAATCAGAGTGTTTTTCTTGTAAGGCGAGCTAGTGTTTGTTTTCCAGTCAGAAATGGAGTTGAATCCCATGCAGTTTCTGGTCTTATGAGCAAGAGTTGTTTTCTGATAAGAAGAGTCACTATTGTGCTCCTTTTGCTATACACAGTGCAAATAGCACTCGCGTCTGTTCCCAGCAAGTACAGTATATTGGACTGAAGAGGAGCTACTGTTCTTGTCAGTTTCCTAAGCAGAGTTGAACTAGATATGGCCCGTGTGTGTAGGAAGCACAGTTCTTTTGTTCTGAGCAAGCTCACTGTTCGGACCCCATAGGAAACACAGTAGAGTAGAAGAGTGCTCTTTTCTCAAAAGCAGAGTGTGTTTCTTGTAAGGCGAGCTAGCGTTTGTTTCCCAGTCCTAAATGGAGTTGAATCACATGCAGTTTTTGGTCCTACGAGCAAGAGTTGTTTTCTGGTAATAAAGTCACTGTTGCACTCCCATTGCCATACACAGTGTAAATAGCACTCCCATCTGTTCCCAGCAAGTACAGTGTATTGGACTGAAGTGGAGCTACTGTTCTTGTCAGTTTCCTAAGCAGAGTTGAACTAGATATGTCCCGTGTGTGTAGGAAGCCCAGTTCTTTTGTTCTGAGCAAGCTCACTGTTCGGACCCCATAGGATATACAGTCGAGTAGAAGAGTGCTCTTTTCTCAAAAGCAGAGTGTGTTTCTTGTAAGGCGAGATAGCGTTTGTTTCCCAGTCCTAAATGGAGTTGAATCACATGCAGTTTCTAGTCCTACGAGCAAGGGTTGTTTTCTGGTAAGAAGAGTCACTATGGCACTCCCATTTTCATACGCAGGTCAAATAGCACTGGCGTCTGTTTACCGCAAGTACAGTGTATTGGACTGAAGATGAGCTACTGTTCTTGTCAGTTTCCTAAGCAGAATTGAACTAGATATTGCCGTGTGTGTAGGAAGCACAGTTCTTTTGTTCTGAGCAAGCTAATTGTTTTGGCCCTATAGGACACACGATAGAGTAGAAGAGTGCTCTTTTCTCAAAAGCAGAGTGTGTTTGTTGTAAGGCGAGCTAGCGTTTGGTTCCCAGTCCTAAATGGAGTTGAATCACTGGCAGTTTTTGGTCCTACGAGCAAGAGTTGTTTTCTGGTAAGGAAAGTCACTATTGTGCTCCCATTGCCATACATTGTGCAAAAAGCACTTGCGTCTGTTCCCAGCAAGTACAGTGTATTGGACTGAAGAGGAGCTACTGTTCTTGTCAGTTTCCTAAGCAGAGTTGAACTAGATACGGCCCCTGTGTGTAGGAAGCACAGTTCTTTTGTTCTGAGCAATCTCACTGTTCGGACCCCATAGGAAACACAGTAGAGTAGAAGAGTGCTATTTTCTCAAAAGCAGAGTGTGTTTCTTTTAAGGCGAGCAAGTGTTTGTTTCCCAGTCTGAAATGGAGTTGAATCCCATGCAGTTTCTTGTCCTAGGAGCAAGAAATGTTTTCTGGTAAGAAGATTCACTATTGCACTCCCATTGTCGTACAAAGGGCGAATAGCACTGGTGTCTGTACCCAGCAGGTGCAGTGTATGGGACTGAAGATGAGCTACTGTTCTTGTCATTTTCCTAAGCAGAGTTGAACTAGATATAGCCCGTGTGTAGGAAGCACAGTTCTTTTTTTCTGAGCAAGCACACTGTTTGGACCCCAAAGGAAACACAGTAGAGTAGAAGAGTGCTCTTTTCTCAAAAGCAGAGTGTGTTTCTTGTAAGGGTAGGTAGCGTTTGTATCGCAGTCCTAAATAGAGTGGAATCATATGCAGTTTTTGGTCCTACGAGCTAGAATTGTTTTCTGGTAAGGAAAGTAACTTTTGCGCTCCCATTGCCATGCATAGTGCAAATAGCACTGGCATGTGTGCGCAGCAAGTACAGTGTATTGGACTGAAGATGAGCTACTGTTCTTGTCAGTTTCCTAAGCCGAATTGAACTAGATATGGCCGTGTGTCTAGGAAGCACAGTTCTTTTGTTCTGAGCAAGCTCACTCTTCTGGCCCTATAGGAAACACAGTAGAGAAGAAGAGTGCTCTTTTCTCAAAAGCAGAGTGTGTTTCTTGTAAGGCGAGCTAGTGTTTGTTTCCCAGTCCTAAATGGAGTTGAATCACATGCAGTTTTTGGTCCTACGATCAAGAGTTGTTTTCTGGAAAGAAGAGTCACTATTGCGCTCCCATTGCCATACACAGTGCAAATAGCACTCGCATCTGTTCCCAGCAAGTACAGTGTATTGGACTGAAGAGGAGCTACTGTTCTTATCAGTTTCCTAAGCATATTGAAATAAATATAGTCGGTGTGTGTTGGAAGCACAGTTCTTTTGTTCTGAGCAAGATCACTCTTCTGGCTCTATAGGAAAAACATTAGAGTAGAAGAGTGCCCTTTCCTAAAAGCAGAGTGTGTTTCTTGTAAGAAGAGCTAGCGTTTGTTTCCCAGTCCTAAATAAAGTTGAATCACATGCAGTTTCTGTTCCTACGAGCAAGAGTTGTTTTCTGGTTAGAAGAGTCACTATTGCGCTCCCATTGTAATACACTGGGCAAACAGCACTGGCTTCTATTCCCAGCATGTACAGTGTATTGGACTGAAGAGGATCTACTGTTCTTGTCAGTTTCCTAAGCAGAATTGAACTAGATATGGCCGTGTGTGTAGGAAGCACAGTTATTTTGTTCTGGGCAAGCTCACTGTTTTGACCCTATAGGAAACACAGTAGAGTAGAAGAGTGCCCTTTTCTCAAAAGCAGAGTGTGTTTCTTGTAAGGCGAGCTAGCGTTTGTTTTTCAGTCCTAAATGGAGTTGAATCACATGCAGTTTCTGGTCCTACGAGCAAGAGTTTTTTCTGGTAAGAAGAGTCACTATTGCGCTCCCATTGACATACACAGGTAAAATAGCACTGGCATCTGTTCCCAGCATGTACAATGTATTGGACTGAAGAGGATCTACTGTCCTTGTCAGTTTCCTATGCAGAATTGATCTAGATATGGCCCGTGTGTGTAGGAAGCACAATTCTTTTGTTCTGAGCAAGCTCATTGTTCTGGCTGGATAGGAAACACAGTAGAGTAGAAGAGTGCTCTTTTCTCAAAAGCAGAGTGTTTTTCTTGTAAGGCAAGCTAGTGTTTGTTTCCCAATCCTAAATGGAGTTGAATCACATGCAGTTTTTGGTCCTATGAACAAGAGTTGTTTTCTGGTAAGGAAAGTCACTATTGTGCTCCCATTGCCATACACACTGCAAATAGCACTCGCATCTGTTCCCATTAAGTACAGTGTATTGGACTGAAGAGGAGCTACTGTTCTTTCAGTTTCCTAAGTAGAGTTGAACTAGATATGGCCCGTTTCTGTAAGAAGCACAGTTCTTTTTTTCTGAGCAATCTCACTGTTCTGGCCATATAGGAAACACAGTAGAGTAGAAGAGTGCTCTTTTCTCAAAAGCAGAGTGTGTTTCTTGTAAGGCGAGCTAGCGTTTGTTTCCCAGTCCTAAATGGAGTTGAATCACATGAAGTTTCTGGTCCTACGAGCAAGAGTTGTTTTCTGGTAAGAAGAGTCACTATTGCGCTCCCATAGTCATACACAAGGCAAATAGCACTGGCGTCTATTCCCAGCATGTACAGTGTATTAGACTGTAGAGGATCTACTGTTCTTGTCAGTTTCCTAAGCAGAATTGAACCAGATATGGCCGTGTGTCTAGGAAGCACCGTTCTTTTGTTCTGAGCAAGCACACTGTTTTGGCTCTATAGGAAACACAGTAGAGTAGATGAGTGCTCTTTTCTCAAAAGCAGAGTGTGTTTCTTGTAAGGCGAGCTAGCGTTTGTTTCCCAGTCCTAAATGGAGTTGAATCACATGCAGTTTCTGATCCTATGAGCAAGAGTTGTTTTCTGGTAAGAAGAGTCACTATTGAGCTCCCATTGTCATACACAGGGCAAATAGCACTCGCGTCTGTTCCCAGCAAGTACAGTGTATTGGACTGAAGAGGATCTACTATTCTTGTCAGTTTCCTAAGCCGAATTGAACTAGATATGGCCGTGTGTGTAGGAAGCACAGTTCTTTTGTTCTGAGCAAGCTCACTGTTTTGGCCCTATAGGAAACACAGTTGAGTAGAAGAGTGCTATATTCTCAAAAGCAGAGTGTGTTTCTTGTAAGGGAGCTAGCGTTTGTTTCCCAGTCCTAAATGGATTTGAATCACATGCAGTTTCTGGTCCTAAGAGCAAGAGTTGTTTTTTGGTAAGAAGAGTCACTATTGCGCTCCCATTGTCATACACAGGGCAAATAGCACTGGCGTCTGTTCCCAGCAAGTACAGTGTATTGGACTGAAGAGGAGCTACTGTTCTTTTCAGTTTCCTAAGCATATTGAACTAAATATAGTCGGTGTGTGTTGGAAGCACAGTTCTTTTGTTCTGAGCAAGATCACTCTTCTGGCTCTACAGGAAAAACATTAGAGTAGAAGAGTGCCCTTTCCTAAAAGCAGAGTGTGTTTCTTGTAAGACGAGCTAGCGTTTGTTTCCCAGTCCTAAATGGAGTAAAATCACATGCAGTTTCTGTTCCTACGAGCAAGAGTTGTTTTCTGGTAAGAAGTTTCACTATTGCGCTCCCATTGTAATACACAGGGCAAATAGCACTGGCTTCTATTCCCAGCATGTACAGTGTATTGGACTGAAGAGGATCTACTGTTCTTGTCAGTTTCCTAAGCAGAATTGAACTAGATATGGCCGTGTGTGTAGGAAGCACAGTTCTTTTGTTCTGAGCAAGCTCACTGTTTTGGCCCTATAGGAAACACAGTAGAGTAGAAGAGTGCCCTTTTCTCAAAAGCAGAGTGTGTTTCTTGTAAGGCGAACTAGCGTTTGTTTTTCAGTCCTAAATGGAGTTGAATCACATGCAGTTTCTGGTCCTACGAGCAAGAGTTGTTTTCTGGTAAGAAGAGTCACTATTGCGCTCCCATTGACATACACAGGTAAAATAGCACTGGCATCTGTTCCCAGCATGTACAGTGTATTGGACTGAAGAGGATCTACAGTCCTTGTCAGTTTCCTATGCAGAATTGATCTAGATATCCCCCGTGTGTGTAGGAAGAACAATACTTTTGTTCTGAGCAAGCTCATTGTTCTGGCTGTATAGGAAACACAGTAGAGTAGAAGAGTGCTCTTTTCTCAAAAGTAGAGTGTTTTTCTTGTAAGGCAAGCTAGTGTTTGTTTCCCAGTCCTAAATGGAGTTGAATCACATGCAGTTTTTGGTCCTACGAACAAGAGTTGTTTTCTGGTAAGGAAAATCACTATTGTGCTCCCATTGTCATACACACTGCAAATAGCACTCGCATCTGTTCCCATTAAGTACAGTGTGTTGGACTGAAGAGGAGCTACTGTTCTTTCAGTTTCCTAAGTAGAGTTGAACTAGATATGGCCCGTTTCTGTAAGAAGCACAGTTCTTTTTTTCTGAGCAATCTCACTGTTCTGGCCATATAGGAAACACAGTAGAGTAGAAGAGTGCTCTTTTCTCAAAAGCAGAGTGTGTTTCTTGTAAGGCGAGCTAGCGTTTGTTTCCCAGTCCTAAATGGAGTTGAATCACATGAAGTTTCTGGTCCTACGAGCAAGAGTTGTTTTCTGGTAAGAAGAGTCACTATTGCGCTCCCATAGTCATACACAAGGCAAATAGCACTGGCGTCTATTCCCAGCATGTACAGTGTATTAGACTGTAGAGGATCTACTGTTCTTGTCAGTTTCCTAAGCAGAATTGAACCAGATATGGCCGTGTGTCTAGGAAGCACCGTTCATTTGTTCTGAGCAAGCACACTGTTTTGGCTCTATAGGAAACACAGTAGAGTAGATGAGTGCTCTTTTCTCAAAAGCAGAGTGTGATTCTTGTAAGGCGAGCTAGCATTTGTTTCCCAGTCCAAAATGGAGTTGAATCACATGCAGTTTCTGATCCTATGAGCAAGAGTTGTTTTCTGGTAAGAAGAGTCACTATTGAGCTCCCATTGTCATACACAGGGCAAATAGCACTCGCGTCTGTTCCCAGCAAGTACAGTGTATTGGACTGAAGAGTATCTACTATTCTTGTCAGTTTCCTAAGCCGAATTGAACTAGATATGGCCGTGTGTGTAGGAAGCACAATTCTTTTGTTCTGAGCAAGCTCACTGTTTTGGCCCTATAGGAAACACAGTAGAGTAGAAGAGTGCTATATTCTCAAAAACAGAGTGTGTTTCTTGTAAGGGAGCTAGCGTTTGTTTCCCAGTCCTAAATGGATTTGAATCACATGCAGTTTCTGGTCCTAAGAGCAAGAGTTGTTTTTTGGTAAGAAGAGTCACTATTGCGCTCCCATTGTCATACACAGGGCAAATAGCACTGGCGTCTGTTCCCAGCAAGTACAGTGTATTGGACTGAAGAGGAGCTACTGTTCTTTTCAGTTTCCTAAGCATATTGAACTAAATATAGTCGGTGTGTGTTGGAAGCACAGTTCTTTTGTTCTGAGCAAGATCACTCTTCTGGCTCTACAGGAAAAACATTAGAGTAGAAGAGTGCCCTTTCCTAAAAGCAGAGTGTGTTTCTTGTAAGACGAGCTAGCGTTTGTTTCCCAGTCCTAAATGGAGTAAAATCACATGCAGTTTCTGTTCCTACGAGCAAGAGTTGTTTTCTGGTAAGAAGTTTCACTATTGCGCTCCCATTGTAATACACAGGGCAAATAGCACTGGCTTCTATTCCCAGCATGTACAGTGTATTGGACTGAAGAGGATCTACTGTTCTTGTCAGTTTCCTAAGCAGAATTGAACTAGATATGGCCGTGTGTGTAGGAAGCACAGTTCTTTTGTTCTGAGCAAGCTCACTGTTTTGGCCCTATAGGAAACACAGTAGAGTAGAAGAGTGCCCTTTTCTCAAAAGCAGAGTGTGTTTCTTGTAAGGCGAACTAGCGTTTGTTTTTCAGTCCTAAATGGAGTTGAATCACATGCAGTTTCTGGTCCTACGAGCAAGAGTTGTTTTCTGGTAAGAAGAGTCACTATTGCGCTCCCATTGACATACACAGGTAAAATAGCACTGGCATCTGTTCCCAGCATGTACAGTGTATTGGACTGAAGAGGATCTACAGTCCTTGTCAGTTTCCTATGCAGAATTGATCTAGATATCCCCCGTGTGTGTAGGAACAACAATACTTTTGTTCTGAGCAAGCTCATTGTTCTGGCTGTATAGGAAACACAGTAGAGTAGAAGAGTGCTCTTTTCTCAAAAGTAGAGTGTTTTTCTTGTAAGGCAAGCTAGTGTTTGTTTCCCAGTCCTAAATGGAGTTGAATCACATGCAGTTTTTGGTCCTACGAACAAGAGTTGTTTTCTGGTAAGGAAAATCACTATTGTGCTCCCATTGTCATACACAATGCAAATAGCACTCGCATCTGTTCCCATTAAGTACAGTGTGTTGGACTGAAGAGGAGCTACTGTTCTTTCAGTTTCCTAAGTAGAGTTGAACTAGATATGGCCCGTTTCTGTAAGAAGCACAGTTCTTTTTTTCTGAGCAATCTCACTGTTCTGGCCATATAGGAAACACAGTAGAGTAGAAGAGTGCTCTTTTCTCAAAAGCAGAGTGTGTTTCTTGTAAGGCGAGCTAGCGTTTGTTTCCCAGTCCTAAATGGAGTTGAATCACATGAAGTTTCTGGTCCTACGAGCAAGAGTTGTTTTCTGGTAAGAAGAGTCACTATTGCGCTCCCATAGTCATACACAAGGCAAATAGCACTGGCGTCTATTCCCAGCATGTACAGTGTATTAGACTGTAGAGGATCTACTGTTCTTGTCAGTTTCCTAAGCAGAATTGAACCAGATATGGCCGTGTGTCTAGGAAGCACCGTTCATTTGTTCTGAGCAAGCACACTGTTTTGGCTCTATAGGAAACACAGTAGAGTAGATGAGTGCTCTTTTCTCAAAAGCAGAGTGTGATTCTTGTAAGGCGAGCTAGCATTTGTTTCCCAGTCCAAAATGGAGTTGAATCACATGCAGTTTCTGATCCTATGAGCAAGAGTTGTTTTCTGGTAAGAAGAGTCACTATTGAGCTCCCATTGTCATACACAGGGCAAATAGCACTCGCGTCTGTTCCCAGCAAGTACAGTGTATTGGACTGAAGAGTATCTACTATTCTTGTCAGTTTCCTAAGCCGAATTGAACTAGATATGGCCGTGTGTGTAGGAAGCACAGTTCTTTTGTTCTGAGCAAGCTCACTGTTTTGGCCCTATAGGAAACACAGTAGAGTAGAAGAGTGCTATATTCTCAAAAGCAGAGTGTGTTTCTTGTAAGGGAGCTAGCGTTTGTTTCCCAGTCCTAAATGGATTTGAATCACATGCAGTTTCTGGTCCTAAGAGCAAGAGTTGTTTTTTGGTAAGAAGAGTCACTATTGCGCTCCCATTGTCATACACAGGGCAAATAGCACTGGCGTCTGTTCCCAGCATACAGTGTATTGGAATGAAGAGGATCTACTGTCCTTGTCAGTTTCCTATGCAGAATTGATGTAGATATGGCCCGTGTGTGTAGGAAGCACAGTTCTTTTGTTCTGAGCAAGCTCACTCTTCTGGCCCTATAGGAAACACAGTAGAGAAGAAGAGTGCTCTTTTCTCAAAAGCAGAGTGTGTTTCTTGTAAGGCGAGCTAGCGTTTGTTTCCCAGTCCTAAATGGAGTTGAATCACATGAAGTTTCTGGTCCTACGAGCAAGAGTTGTTTTCTGGTAAGAAGAGTCACTATTGCGCTCCCATAGTCATACACAAGGCAAATAGCACTGGCGTCTATTCCCAGCATGTACAGTGTATTAGACTGTAGAGGATCTACTGTTCTTGTCAGTTTCCTAAGCAGAATTGAACCAGATATGGCCGTGTGTCTAGGAAGCACCGTTCATTTGTTCTGAGCAAGCACACTGTTTTGGCTCTATAGGAAACACAGTAGAGTAGATGAGTGCTCTTTTCTCAAAAGCAGAGTGTGTTTCTTGTAAGGCGAGCTAGCATTTGTTTCCCAGTCCAAAATGGAGTTGAATCACATGCAGTTTCTGGTCCTACGAGCAAGAGTTGTTTTCTGGTAAGAAGAGTCACTATTGCGCTCCCATTGACATACACAGGTAAAATAGCACTGGCATCTGTTCTCAGCATGTACAGTGTATTCGACTGAAGAGGATGTACTGTCCTTGTCAGTTTCCTATGCAGAATTGATCTAGATATCCCCCGTGTGTGTAGGAAGCACAATTCTTTTGTTCTGAGCAAGCTTATTGTTCTGGCTGTATAGGAAACACAGTAGAGTAGAAGAGTGCTCTTTTCTCAAAATCAGAGTGTGTTTCTTGTAAGGCGAGCTAGCGTTTGTTTCGCAGTCCTAAATGGAGTTGAATCACATGCAGTTTTTGGTCTTATGAGCAAGAGTTGATTTCTGGAAAAAAGAGTCACTATTGCGCTCCCATTGCCATACACAGTGCAAATAGCACTGGCGTCTGTTCCCAGCAAGTACAGTGTATTGGACTGAAGAGGAGCTACTGTTCTTGTCAGTTTCCTAAGCAGAGTTGAACTAGATATGGCCCGTGTGTGTAGGAAGCACAGTTCTTTTGTTCTGAGCAAGCTCACTGTTCGGATCCCATAGGAAACACAGTAGAGTAGAAGAGTGCTCTTTTCTCAAAAGCAGAGTGTGTTTCATATAAGGCGAGCAAGTGTTTGTTTCCCAGTTAGAAATGGAGTTGAATCCCATGCAGTTTCTGGTCCTACAAGCAAGAGTTGTCTTCTGGTAAGAAGAGTCACTATTGCGCTCCAATTGTCACACAAATTACAAATAGCACTGGCGTCTGTTCCCAGCATGTACAGTGCATTGGACTGAGGAGGATCTACTGTTACTGTCAGTTTTCTAAGCAGAATTGAATTAGATATGGCCGTGTGTGTAGGAAGCACAGTTCTTTTGTTCTGAGCAAGCTCACTGTTCTGGCCCTATAGGAAACACAGTAGAGTAGAAGAGTGATCTTTACTCTAAAGCAGAATGTGTTTCTTGTAAGGCGAGCTAGTGTTTGTTTCCCAGTCCTAAACGGAGTTGAATCACATGCAGTTTTTGGTCCTATGAGCAAGAGTTGTTTTCTGGTAAGGAAAATCACTATTGTGCTCCCATTGCCATACACAGTGCAAATAACACTCGCATCTGTTCCCATTAAGTACAGTGTATTGGACTGAAGAGGAGCTACTGTTCTTTCAGTTTCCTAAGTAGAGTTGAACTAGATATGGCCCGTGTGTGTAGGAAGCACAGTTCTTTTTTTCTGAGCAAGCTCACTGTTCTGGCCCTATCGGAAACACATTAGAGTAGAAGAGTGCTCTTTTCTCAAAAGCAGAGTGTGTTTCTTGTAAGGCGAGCTAGTGTTTGTTTCCGAGTCAGAAATGGAGTTGAATCCCATGCAGTTTCTGGTCCCACGAGCAAGAGATGTTTTCTGGTAAGAAGAGTCACTATTACGCTCCTATTGCCATATACAGTGCAAATAGCACTCGCGTCTGTTCCCAGGAAGTACAGTGTTTTGTACTGAAGAGGATCTACTATTCTTGTCAGTTTCCTAAGCAGAATTGAACTAGATATGGCCATGTGTGTAGGAAGCACAGTTCTTTTGTTCTGAGCAAGCTCACTGTTTTGGCCCTTTAGGAAACACAGTAGAGTAGAAGAGTGCTCTTTTCACAAAAGCAGAGTGTGTTTCTTGTAAGGGAGCTAGCGTTTGTTTCACAGTCCTAAATGGAGTTGAATCACATGCAGTTTCTGGTCCTACGAGCAAGAGTTGTTTTCTAGTAAGAAGAGTCACTATTGCGCTCTCATTGTCATACAAAGGGCAAATAGCACTGGCGTCTGTTCCCAGAATGTACAGTGTATTGGACTGAAGAGGATCTACTGTTCTTGTCAGTTTCCTAAGCATAGTTGAACTAAATATAGTCGGTGTGTGTAGGAAGCACAGTTCTTTTGTTCTGAGAAAGCTCACTCTTCGGACCCTATAGGAAACACAGTAGAGTAGAAGTGTGCCATTTTCTCAAAAGCAGAGTGTATTTCTTGTAAGGCGAGCTAGTGTTTGTTTCCCAGTCCTAAATGGTCTTGAATCCCATGCAGTTTCTGGTACTAGGAGCAAGAGTTGTTTTCTGGTAAGGAAAGTCACTATTGCGCTCCCATTGCCCTACACAGTGCAAATAGCACTGTCGACTGTTCCCAGCAAGTACAGTGTATTGGACTGAAGAGGATCTACTGTTCTTGTCAGTTTCCTAAGCAGAGTTGAACTGGATATGGCCCTTGTGTAGGAAGCACACTTCTTCTGTTCTGAGCAAGCTCACTCTTCGGATCCCATAGGAAACAGAGAAGAGTAGAAGAGTGCTCTTATCTCAAAAGCAGAGTGTGTTTCTTGTAAGGCAAGCTAGCGTTTGTTTCCCAGTCCTAAATGGAGTTGAATCCCATGCAGTTTTTGGTCCTACGAGCAAGAGTTGTTTTCTGGAAAGAAGAGTCACTATTGTGCTCCCATTGCTATACACAGGGCAAATAGCACTGGCGTCTGTTCCCAGCATGTGCAGTGTATTGGACTGAAGAGGATCTACTATTCTTGTCAGTTTCCTAAGCAGAGTTGTACTAAATATAGTCGGTGTGTGTAGGAAGCACTGTTCTCTTGTTCTGAGCAGGCTCACTCTTCTGGCCCTATAGGAATCACATTAGAGTAGAGGAGTGCTCTTTTCTTAAAAGCATAGTGTGTTTCTTGTAAGGCAAGCTAGCGTTTGTTTCCCAGTCCTAAATGGAGTAAAATCACATGCAGTTTCTGGTCCTACGAGCAAGAGGTGTTCTCTGGAGAGAAGGTCACTATTGCACTCCCATTATCATACACAGGGCAAATAGCACTGGCGTCTATTCCCTGCATGTACAGTGTATTGGACTGAGGAGGATCTACTGTTCTTGTCAGTTTCCTAAGCAGAATTGAACTAGATAAGGCCGTGTGTGTAGGAAGCTCAGTTCTTTTGTTCTGAGCAAGCTCACTGTTTTGGCCCTATAGGAAACACAGTAGAGTAGAAGAGTGCCCTTTTCTCAAAAGCAGAGTGTGTTTCTTGTAAGGCGAGCTAGCGTTTGTTTCCCAGTCCTAAATGGAGTTGAATCACATGCAATTTTTGGTCCTATGAGCAAGAGTTGTTTTATGGAAAGAAGAGTCACTATTGTGCTCCTATTGCCATACACAGTACTAATAGCACTGGCGTCTGTTCCCAGCAAGTACAGTGTATTGGACTGAAGAGGAGCAACTGTTCTTGTCAGTTTCCTAAGCAGAATTGAACTAGATATGGCCCGTGTGTGTAGGAAGCACGGTTCTTTTGTTCGGAGCAAGCTCACTGTTCGGACCCCATAGGAAACACAGTAGAGTAGATGAGTTGTCTTTTCTCAAAAGCAGAGTGTGTTTATTGTAAGGCGATCTAGCGTTTGTTTCCCAGTTCTAAATGGAGTTGAATCTCATGCAGTTTTTGGCCCTACGAGCAAGAGTTGTTTTCTGGTAAGGAAAGTCACTATTGTGCTCCCATTGTAATACACAGGGCAAATAGCACTGGCTTCTATTCCCAGCATATACAGTGTATTGGACTGAAGAGGATCTACTGTTCTTGTCAGTTTCCTAAGCAGAATTGAACTAGATATGGCCGTGTGTGTAGGAAGCACAGTTCTTTTGTTCTGAGCAAGCTCACTGTTTTGGCCCTATAGGAAACACATTAGAGTAGAAGAGTGCCCTTTTCTCAAAAGCAGAGGATGTTTCTTGTAAGGCGAGCTAGCGTTTGTTATTCAGTCCTAAATGGAGTTGAATCACATGCAGTTTCTGGTCCTACGAGCAAGAGTTGTTTTCTGGTAAGAAGAGTCACTATTGCGCTCCCATTGACATACACAGGTAAAATAGCACTGGCATCTGTTCCCAGCATGTACAGTGTATTGGACTGAAGAGGATCTACTGTCCTTGTCAGTTTCCTATGCAGAATTGATCTAGATATCCCCCGTGTGTGTGTCGGAAGCACAATTCTTTTGTTCTGAGCAAGCTTATTGTTCTGGCTGTATAGGAAACACAGTAGAGTAGAAGAGTGCTCTTTTCTCAAAATCAGAGTGTGTTTCTTGTAAGGCGAGCTAGCGTTTGTTTCCCAGTCCTAAATGGAGTTGAATCACATGCAGTTTTTGGTCCTACGAGCAAAAGTTGATTTCTGGAAAGAAGAGTCACTATTGCGCTCCCATTGCCATACACAGTGCAAATAGCACTGGCGTCTGTTCCCAGCATGTACAGTGTATTGGACTGAAGAGGAGCTACTGTTCTTGTCAGTTTCCTAAGCAGAGTTGAACTAAATATAGTCGGTGTGTGTAGGAAGCACTGTTCTCTTGTTCTGAGCAGGCTCACTCTTCTGGCCCTATAGGAATCACATTAGAGTAGAGGAGTGCTCTTTTCTTAAAAGCATAGTGTGTTTCTTGTAAGGCAAGCTAGCGTTTGTTTCCCAGTCCTAAATGGAGTAAAATCACATGCAGTTTCTGGTCCTACGAGCAAGAGGTGTTCTCTGGAGAGAAGGTCACTATTGCACTCCCATTATCATACACAGGGCAAATAGCACTGGCGTCTATTCCCTGCATGTACAGTGTATTGGACTGAGGAGGATCTACTGTTCTTGTCAGTTTCCTAAGCAGAATTGAACTAGATAAGGCCGTGTGTGTAGGAAGCTCAGTTCTTTTGTTCTGAGCAAGCTCACTGTTTTGGCCCTATATGAAACACAGTAGAGTAGAAGAGTGCCCTTTTCTCAAAAGCAGAGTGTGTTTCTTGTAAGGCGAGCTAGCGTTTGTTTCCCAGTCCTAAATGGAGTTGAATCACATGCAATTTTTGGTCCTATGAGCAAGAGTTGTTTTATGGAAAGAAGAGTCACTATTGTGCTCCTATTGCCATACACAGTACTAATAGCACTGGCGTCTGTTCCCAGCAAGTACAGTGTATTGGACTGAAGAGGAGCAACTGTTCTTGTCAGTTTCCTAAGCAGAATTGAACTAGATATGGCCCCTGTGTGTAGGAAGCACGGTTCTTTTGTTCGGAGCAAGCTCACTGTTCGGACCCCATAGGAAACACAGTAGAGTAGATGAGTTGTCTTTTCTCAAAAGCAGAGTGTGTTTATTGTAAGGCGATCTAGCGTTTGTTTCCCAGTTCTAAATGGAGTTGAATCTCATGCAGTTTTTGGCCCTACGAGCAAGAGTTGTTTTCTGGTAAGGAAAGTCACTATTGTGCTCCCATTGTAATACACAGGGCAAATAGCACTGGCTTCTATTCCCAGCATATACAGTGTATTGGACTGAAGAGGATCTACTGTTCTTGTCAGTTTCCTAAGCAGAATTGAACTAGATATGGCCGTGTGTGTAGGAAGCACAGTTCTTTTGTTCTGAGCAAGCTCACTGTTTTGGCCCTATAGGAAACACATTAGAGTAGAAGAGTGCCCTTTTCTCAAAAGCAGAGGATGTTTCTTGTAAGGCGAGCTAGCGTTTGTTATTCAGTCCTAAATGGAGTTGAATCACATGCAGTTTCTGGTCCTACGAGCAAGAGTTGTTTTCTGGTAAGAA
Source organism: Peromyscus eremicus (assembly GCF_949786415.1). Classification (NCBI taxonomy): domain Eukaryota; kingdom Metazoa; phylum Chordata; class Mammalia; order Rodentia; family Cricetidae; genus Peromyscus; species Peromyscus eremicus. The sequence continues at coordinate 53,955 of NW_026735309.1, forward strand.
GAGTCACTATTGCGCTCCCATTGACATACACAGGTAAAATAGCACTGGCATCTGTTCCCAGCATGTACAGTGTATTGGACTGAAGAGGATCTACTGTCCTTGTCAGTTTCCTATGCAGAATTGATCTAGATATTCCCCGTGTGTGTGTCGGAAGCACAATTCTTTTGTTCTGAGCAAGCTTATTGTTCTGGCTGTATAGGAAACACAGTAGAGTAGAAGAGTGCTCTTTTCTCAAAATCAGAGTGTGTTTCTTGTAAGGCGAGCTAGCGTTTGTTTCCCAGTCCTAAATGGAGTTGAATCACATGCAGTTTTTGGTCCTACGAGCAAGAGTTGATTTCTGGAAAGAAGAGTCACTATTGCGCTCCCATTGCCATACACAGTGCAAATAGCACTGGCGTCTGTTCCCAGCATGTACAGTGTATTGGACTGAAGAGGAGCTACTGTTCTTGTCAGTTTCCTAAGCAGAGTTGAACTAGATATGGCCCGTGTGTTTAGGAAGCACAGTTCTTTTGTTTTGAGCAAGCTCACTGTTCGGGTCCCATAGGAAACACAGTAGAGTAGAAGAGTGCTCTTTTCTCAAAAGCAGAGTGTGTTTCTTTTAAGGCAAGCAAGTGTTTGTTTCCCAGTCAGAAGTGGAGTTGAATCCCATGCAGTTTCTGGTCCTACAAGCAAGAGTTGTCTTCTGGTAAGAAGAGTCACTATTGCGCTCCAATTGTCATACAAATTACAAATATCACTGGCGTCTGTTCCCAGCATGTACAGTGTATTGGACTGAGGAGGATCTACTGTTATTGTCAGTTTTCTAAGCAGAATTGAATTAGATATGGCCGTGTGTGTAGGAAGCACAGTTCTTTTGTTCTGAGCAAGCTCACTGTTCTGGCCGAATAGGAAACACAGTAGAGTAGAAGAGTGATCTTTACTCAAAAGCAGAATGTGTTTCTTGTAAGGCGAGCTAGTGTTTGTTTCCCAGTCGTAAATGGAGTTGAGTCACATGCAGTTTTTGGTCCTATGAGCAAGAGTTGTTTTCTGGTAAGGAAAGTCACTATTGTGCTCCCATTGCCATACACAGTGCAAATAACACTCACATCTGTTCCCATTAAGTACAGTGTATTGGACTGAAGAGGAGCTACTGTTCTTTCAGTTTCCTAAGTAGAGTTGAACTAGATATGGCCCGTGTGTGTAGGAAGCACATTTCCTTTTTTCTGAGCAAGCTCACTGTTCTGGCCCTATCGGAAACACATTAGAGTAGAAGAGTGCTCTTTTCTCAAAAGCAGAGTGTGTTTCTTTAAGGCGAGCTAGCGTTTGTTTCCCAGTCCTAAATGGAGTTGAATCACATGCAGTTTCTGGTCCTGCGAGGAAGAGTTGTTTTCTGGTAAGAAGAGACAATATTGCGCTCCCATTGTCATACACAAGGCAAATAGCACTGGCGTCTATTCCCAGCATGTACAGTGTATTAGACTGTAGAGGATCTACTGTTCTTGTCAGTTTCCTAAGCAGAATTGAACCAGATGTGGCCGTGTGTCTAGGAAGCACAGTTCTTTTGTTCTGAGCAAGCTCACTGTTTTGGCTCTATAGGAAACACAGTAGAGTAGAAGAGTGCTCTTTTCTCAAAAGAAGAGTGTGTTTCTTTTAAGGAGAGCTAGCGTTTGTTTCCCAGTCCTAAAAGGAGTTGAATCACATGAAGTTTTTGGTTCCATGAGCAAGAGTTGTTTTCTGTAAGGAAAGTCACTATTGCGCTCCCATTTCCATACACAGAGCAAATAGCACTCGCGTCTGTTCCCAGCAAGTACAGTGTATTGGACTGAAGAGGAGCTACTGTTCTTGTCAGTTTCCTAAACAGAGTTGAACTAGATATGGCCCGTGTGTGTAGGAAGCACAGTTCTTTTGTTCTGAGCAAGCTCACTGTTCGGATCCCATAGGAAACACAGTAGAGTAGAAGAGTGCTCTTTTCTCAAAAGCAGAGTGTGTTCCTTGTAAGGCGAGCTAGTGTTTGTTTCCGAGTCTGAAATGAGTTGAATCCCATGCAGTTTCTGGTCCCACGAGCAAGAGATGTTTTCTGGTAAGAAGAGTCACTATTACGCTCCCATTGCCATATATAGTGCAAATAGCACTCGCGTCTGTTCCCAGGAAGTACAGTGTATTGTACTGAAGAGGATCTACTATTCTTGTCAGTTGCCTAAGCAGAATTGAACTAGATATGGCCGTGTGTGTAGGAAGCATAGTTCTTTTGTTCTGAGCAAGCTCACTGTTTTGGCCCTTTAGGAAACACAGTAGAGTAGAAGAGTGCTCTTTTCTCAAAAGCAGAGTGTGTTTTTTGTAAGGGAGCTAGCGTTTGTTTCGCAGTCCTAAATGGTGTTGAATCACATGCAGTTTCTGGTCCTACGAGCAATAGTTGTTTTCTGGTAAGAAGAGTCACTATTGTGCTCTCATTGTCATACACAGAGCAAATAGCACTGGCGTCTGTTCCCAGCATGTACAGTGTATTGGACTGAAGAGGATCTACTGTTCTTGTCAGTTTCCTAAGCAGAGTTAAACTAAATATATTCGGTGTGTGTAGGAAGCACAGTTCTTTTGTTCTGAGAAAGCTCACTCTTCGGATCCCATAGGAAACACAGTAGAGTAGAAGTGTGCCCTTTTCTCAAAAGCAGAGTGTATTTCTTGTAAGGCGAGCTAGTGTTTTTTTCCCAGTCCTAAATGGTCTTGAATCCCATGCAGTTTCTGGTACTATGAGCAAGAGTTGTTTTCTGGTAAGCAAAGTCACTATTGCGCTCCCATTGCCCTACACAGTGCAAATAGCACTGGCGACTGTTCCCAGCAAGTACAGTGTATTGGACTGAAGAGGATCTACTGTTCTTGTCAGTTTCCTAAGCAGAGTTGAACTGGATATGGCCCTTGTGTAGGAAGCACACTTCTTCTGTTCTGAGCAAGCTCACTGTTCGGATCCCATAGGAAACACAGTAGAGTAGAAGAGTGCTCTTTTATCAAAAGCAGAGTGTGTTTCTGGTAAGGCGAGCTAGCATTTGTTTCCCAGTCCTAAATGGAGTAAAATCACATGCAGTTTCTGGTCGTACGAGCAAGAGGTGTTCTCTGGAGAGAAGAGTCACTATTGCGCTCCCATTGTCATACACAGGGCAAAAAGCACTGGCGTCTATTCCCTGCATGTACAGTGTATTGGACTGAGAAGGATCTACTGTTCTTGTCAGTTTCCTAAGCAGAATTGAACTAGATAAGGCCGTGTGTGTAGGAAGCACACTTCTTCTGTTCTGAGCAAGCTCACTGTTCGGATCCCATAGGAAACACAGTAGAGTAGAAGATTGCTCTTTTCTCAAAAGCAGAGTGTGTTTCTTGTAAGGCAAGCTAGCGTTTGTTTCCCAGTCCGAAATGGAGTTGAATCACATGCAATTTTTGGTCCTATGAGCAAGAGTTGTTTTATGGAAAGAAGAGTCACTATTGTGCTACCATTGCCATACACAGTACTAATAGCACTGGCGTCTGTTCGCAGCAAGTACAGTGTATTGGACTGAAGAGGAGCAACTGTTCTTGTCAGTTTCCTAAGCAGAATTGAACTAGATATTGCCCGTGTGTGTAGGAAGCACGGTTCTTTTGTTCGGAGCAAGCTCACTGTTCGGACCACATAGGAAACACAGTAGAGTAGATGAGTTGTCTTTTCTCAAAAGCAGAGTGTGTTTATTGTAAGGCGATCTAGCGTTTGTTTCCCAGTTCTAAATGGAGTTGAATCTCATGCAGTTTCTGGCCCTACGAGCAAGAGTTGCTCTGGTAAGGAAAGTCACTATTGTGCTCCTATTGCCACACACAGTGCAAATAGCACTCGCGTCTGTTACCATCAAGTACAGTGTAATGGACTGAAGAGGATCTACTGTTCTTGTCAGTTTCCTAAGAAGAGTTGGAATAGATATGGCCCGTGTGTGTAGGAAGCACAGTTCTTTCGTTCTGAGCAAGCTCACTGTTTTGGCCCTTTAGGAAACACAGTAGAGTAGAAGAGTGCTCTTTTCTCAAAAGCAGAGGGTGTTTCTTGTAAGGGAGCTAGCGTTTGTTTCCCCGTCCTAAATGGAGTTGAATCACATGCAGTTTCTGGTCCTACGAGCAAGAGTTGTTTTCTGGTAAGGAAAGTCACTATTGCGCTCCCATTGTCATACACAGAGCAAATAGCACTGGCGTCTTTTCCCAGCAAGTACAGTGTATTGGACTGAAGAGGAGCTACTTCTTGTCAGTTTCCTAAGCAGAGTTGAACTGGATATGGCCCGTGTGTACGAAGCACACTTCTTCTGTTCTGAGCAAGCTCACTGTTCGGACCCCATAGGAAACACAGTAGAGTAGAAGAGTGCTCTTTTCTCAAAAGCAGAGTGTGTTTCTTCTAAGGAGAGCTAGCGTTTGTTTCCCAGTCCTAAAAGGAGTTGAATCACATGCAGTTTTTGGTCCTATGAGCAAGAGTTGTTTTCTGGAAAGAAGAGTCACTATTGAGCTCCCATTGCTATACACAGGGCAAATAGCACTGGCGTCTGTTCCCAGCAAGTACAGTGTATTGGACTGAAGAGGAGCAACTGTTCTTGTCAGTTTCCTAAGCAGAATTGAACTAGATATGGCCCGTGTGTGTAGGAAGCACGGTTCTTTTGTTCGGAGCAAGCTCACTGTTCGGACCCCATAGGAAACACAGTAGAGTAGATGAGTTGTCTTTTCTCAAAAGCAGAGTGTGTTTATTGTAAGGCGATCTAGCGTTTGTTTCCCAGTTCTAAATGGAGTTGAATCTCATGCAGTTTCTGGCCCTACGAGCAAGAGTTGTTTTCTGGTAAGGAAAGTCACTATTGCGCTCCCATTGTAATACACAGGGCAAATAGCACTGGCTTCTATTCCCAGCATGTACAGTGTATTGGACTGAAGAGGATCTACTGTTCTTGTCAGTTTCCTAAGCAGAATTGAACCAGATATGGCCGTGTGTGTAGGAAGCACAGTTCTTTTGTTCTGAGCAAGCACACTGTTTTGGCCCTATAGGAAACACAGTAGAGTAGAAGAGTGCCCTTTTCTCAAAAGCAGAGTGTGTTTCTTGTAAGGCGAGCTAGCGTTTGTTTCCCAGTCCTAAATGGAGTTGAATCACATGCAGTTTCTGGTCCTGCGAGCAAGAGTTGTTTTCTGGTAAGAAGAGACAATATTGCGCTCCCATTGTCATACACAAGGCAAATAGCACTGGCGTCTATTCCCAGCATGTACAGTGTATTAGACTGTAGAGGATCTACTGTTCTTGTCAGTTTCCTAAGCAGAATTGAACCAGATATGGCCGTGTGTCTAGGAAGCACAGTTCTTTTGTTCTGAGCAAGCTCACTGTTTTGGCTCTATAGGAAACACAGTAGAGTAGAAGAGTGCTCTTTTCTCAAAAGAAGAGTGTGTTTCTTTTAAGGAGAGCTAGCGTTTGTTTCCCAGTCCTAAAAGGAGTTGACACATGAAGTTTTTGGTTCCATGAGCAAGAGTTGTTTTCTGTAAGGAAAGTCACTATTGCGCTCCCATTTCCATACACAGAGCAAATAGCACTCGCGTCTGTTCCCAGCAAGTACAGTGTATTGGACTGAAGAAAAGCTACTGTTCTTGTCAGTTTCCTAAACAGAGTTGAACTAGATATGGCCCGTTTGCATAGGAAGCACAGTTCTTTTGTTCTGAGCAAGCTCACTGTTCGGATCCCATAGGAAACACAGTAGAGTAGAAGAGTGCTCTTTTCTCAAAAGCAGAGTGTGTTTCTTGTAAGGGAGCTAGCGTTTGTTTCGCAGTCCTAAATGGTGTTGAATCACATGCAGTTTCTGGTCCTACGAGCAAGAGTTGTTTTCTGGTAAGAAGAGTCACTATTGCGCTCTCATTGTCATACACAGGGCAAATAGCACTGGCGTCTGTTCCCAGCATGTACAGTGTATTGGACTGAAGAGGATCTACTGTTCTTGTCAGTTTCCTAAGCAGAGTTAAACTAAATATAGTCGGTGTGTGTAGGAAGCACAGTTCTTTTGTTCTGAGAAAGCTCACTCTTCGGATCCCATAGGAAACACAGTAGAGTAGAAGTGTGCCCTTTTCTCAAAAGCAGAGTGTATTTCTTGTAAGGCGAGCTAGTGTTTGTTTCCCAGTCCTAAATGGTCTTGAATCCCATGCAGTTTCTGGTACTATGAGCAAGAGTTGTTTTCTGGTAAGCAAAGTCACTATTGCGCTCCCATTGCCCTACACAGTGCAAATAGCACTGGCGACTGTTCCCAGCAAGTACAGTGTATTGGACTGAAGAGGATCTACTGTTCTTGTCAGTTTCCTAAGCAGAGTTGAACTGGATATGGCCCTTGTGTAGGAAGCACACTTCTTCTGTTCTGAGCAAGCTCACTGTACGGATCCCATAGGAAACACAGTAGAGTAGAAGAGTGCTCTTTTCTCAAAAGCAGAGTGTGTTTCATGTAAGGCGAGCTAGCATTTGTTTCCCAGTCCTAAATGGAGTAAAATTACATGCAGTTTCTGGTCGTATGAGCAAGAGGTGTTCTCTGGAGAGAAGAGTCACTATTGCGCTCCCATTGTCATACACAGGGCAAATAGCACTGGCGTCTATTCCCTGCATGTACAGTGTATTGGACTGAGGAGGATCTACTGTTCTTGTCAGTTTCCTAAGCAGAATTGAACTAGATAAGGCCGTGTGTAGGAAGCACAGTTCTTTTGTTCTGAGCACGCTCACTGTTTTGGCCCTATAGGAAACACAGTAGAGTAGAAGAGTGCCCTTTTCTCAAATGCAGAGTGTGTTTCTTGTAAGGCAAGCTAGCGTTTGTTTCCCAGTCCTAAATGGAGTTGAATCACATGCAATTTTTGGTCCTATGAGCAAGAGTTGTTTTATGGAAAGAAGAGTCACTATTGTGCTCCCATTGCCATACACAGTACTAATAGCACTGGCGTCTGTTCGCAGCAAGTACAGTGTATTGGACTGAAGAGGATCTACTGTTCTTGTCAGTTTCCTAAGAAGAGTTGGAATAGATATGGCCCCTGTGTGTAGGAAGCACAGTTCTTTTGTTCTGAGCAAGCTCACTGTTTTGGCCCTTTAGGAAACACAGTAGAGTAGAAGAGTGCTCTTTTCTCAAAAGCAGAGTGTGTTTCTTGTAAGGGAGCTAGCGTTTGTTTCCCAGTCCTAAATGGAGTTGAATCACATGCAGTTTAGGGTCCTACGAGCAAGAGTTGTTTTCTGGTAAGGAAAGTCACTATTGCGCTCCCATTGTCATACACAGTGCAAATAGCACTGGCGTCTTTTCCCAGCAAGTACAGTGTATTGGACTGAAGAGGAGCTACTGTTCTTGTCAGTTTCCTAAGCAGAGTTGAACTGGATATGGCCCGTGTGTAGGAAGCACACTTCTTCTGTTCTGAGCAAGCTCACTGTTCGGACCCCATAGGAAACACAGTAGAGTAGAAGAGTGCTCTTTTCTCAAAAGCAGAGTGTGTTTCTTGTAAGGAGAGCTAGCGTTTGTTTCCCAGTCCTAAAAGGAGTTGAATCACATGCAGTTTTTGGTCCTATGAGCAAGAGTTGTTTTCTGGAAAGAAGAGTCACTATTGCGCTCCCATTGCTATACACAGGGCAAATAGCACTGGCGTTTGTTCCCAGCAAGTACAGTGTATTGGACTGAAGAGGAGCAACTGTTCTTGTCAGTTTCCTAAGCAGAATTGAACTAGATATGGCCCGTGTGTGTAGGAAGCACGGTTCTTTTGTTCGGAGCAAGCTCACTGTTCGGACCCCATAGGAAACACAGTAGAGTAGATGAGTTGTCTTTTCTCAAAAGCAGAGTGTGTTTTTTGTAAGGCGATCTAGCGTTTGTTTCCCAGTTCTAAATGGAGTTGAATCTCATGCAGTTTCTGGCCCTACGAGCAAGAGTTGTTTTCTGGTAAGGAAAGTCACTATTGCGCTCCCATTGTAATACACAGGGCAAATAGCACTGGCTTCTATTCCCAGCATGTACAGTGTATTGGACTGAAGAGGATCTACTGTTCTTGTCAGTTTCCTAAGCAGAATTGAACTAGATATGGCCGTGTGTGTAGGAAGCACAGTTCTTTTGTTCTGAGCAAGCTCACTGTTTTGGCCCTATAGGAAACACAGTAGAGTAGAAGAGTGCCCTTTTCTCAAAAGCAGAGGATGTTTCTTGTAAGGCGAGCTAGCGTTTGTTATTCAGTCCTAAATGGAGTTGAATCACATGCAGTTTCTGGTCCTACGAGCAAGAGTTGTTTTCTGGTAAGAAGAGTCACTATTGCGCTCCCATTGACATACACAGGTAAAATAGCACTGGCATCTGTTCCCAGCATGTACAGTGTATTGGACTGAAGAGGATCTACTGTCCTTGTCAGTTTCCTATGCAGAATTGATCTAGATATCCCCCATGTGTGTGTCGGAAGCACAATTCTTTTGTTCTGAGCAAGCTTATTGTTCTGGCTGTATAGGAAACACAGTAGAGTAGAAGAGTGCTCTTTTCTCAAAATCAGAGTGTGTTTCTTGTAAGGCAAGCTAGCGTTTGTTTCCCAGTCCTAAATGGAGTTGAATCACATGCAGTTTTTGGTCCTACGAGCAAGAGTTGATTTCTAGAAAGAAGAGTCACTATTGCGCTCCCATTGCCATACACAGTGCAAATAGCACTGGCGTCTGTTCCCAGCAAGTACAGTGTATTGGACTGAAGAGGAGCTACTCTTCTTGTCAGTTTCCTAAGCAGAGTTGAACTAGATATGGCCCGTGTGTTTAGGAAGCACAGTTCTTTTGTTCTGAGCAAGCTCACTGTTCGGGTCCCATAGGAAACACAGTAGAGTAGAAGAGTGCTCTTTTCTCAAAAGCAGAGTGTGTTTCTTATAAGGCGAGCAAGTGTTTGTTTCCCAGTCAGAAGTGGAGTTGAATCCCAAGCAGTTTCTGGTTCTAAAAGCAAGAGTTGTCTTCTGGTAAGAAGAGTCACTATTGCGCTCCAATTGTCATACAAATTACAAATATCACTGGCGTCTGTTCCCAGCATGTACAGTGTATTGGACTGAGGAGGATCTACTGTTATTGTCAGTTTTCTAAGCAGAATTGAATTAGATATGGCTGTGTGTGTAGGAAGCACAGTTCTTTTGTTCTGAGCAAGCTCACTGTTCTGGCCGAATAGGAAACACAGTAGAGTAGAAGAGTGATCTTTACTCAAAAGCAGAATGTGTTTCTTGTAAGGCGAGCTAGTGTTTGTTTCCCAGTCGTAAATGGAGTTGAATCACATGCAGTTTTTGGTCCTATGAGCAAGAGTTGTTTTCTGGTAAGGAAAGTCACTATTGTGCTCCCATTGCCATACACAGTGCAAATAACACTCACATCTGTTCCCATTAAGTACAGTGTATTGGACTGAAGAGGACCTACTGTTCTTTCAGTTTCCTAAGTAGAGTTGAACTAGATATGGCCCGTGTGTGTAGGAAGCACATTTCCTTTTTTCTGAGCAAGCTCACTGTTCTGGCCCTATCGCAAACACATTAGAGTAGAAGAGTGCTCTTTTCTCAAAAGCAGAGTGTGTTTCTTGTAAGGCGAGCTAGCGTTTGTTTCCCAGTCCTAAATGGAGTTGAATCACATGCAGTTTCTGGTCCTGCGAGCAAGAGTTGTTTTCTGGTAAGAAGAGACAATATTGCGCTCCCATTGTCATACACAAGGCAAATAGCACTGGCGTCTATTCCCAGCATGTACAGTGTATTAGACTGTAGAGGATCTACTGTTCTTGTCAGTTTCCTAAGCAGAATTGAACCAGATATGGCCGTGTGTCTAGGAAGCACAGTTCTTTTGTTCTGAGCAAGCTCACTGTTTTGGCCCTATAGGAAATACAGTAGAGTAGAAGAGTGCCATTTTCTCAAAAGCAGAGTGTGTTTCTTGTAAGGCGAGCTAGCGTTTGTTTTTCAGTCCTAAATGGAGTTGAATCACATGCAGTTTCTGGTCCTGCGAGCAAGAGTTGTTTTCTGGTAAGAAGAGTCACTATTGCGCTCCCATTGACATACACAGGTAAAATAGCACTGGCATCTGTTCCCAGCATGTACAGTGTATTGGACTGAAGAGGATCTACTGTCCTTGTCAGTTTCCTATGCAGAATTGATCTAGATATCCCCCGTGTGTGTAGGAAGCACAATTCTTTTGTTCTGAGCAAGCTCATTGTTCTGGCTGTATAGGAAACACAGTAGAGTAGAAGAGTGCCCTTTCCTAAAAGCAGAGTGTGTTTCTTGTAAGACGAGCCAGCGTTTGTTTCCCAGTCCTAAATGGAGTAAAATCACATGCAGTTTCTGTTCCTACAAGCAAGAGTTGTTTTCTGGTAAGAAGTGTCACTATTGCGCTCCCATTGTAATACACAGGACAAATAGCACTGGCTTCTATTCCCAGCATGTACAGTGTATTGGACTGAAGAGGATCTACTGTTCTTGTCAGTTTCCTAAGCAGAATTGATCTAGATATGGCCGTGTGTGTAGGAAGCACAGTTCTTTTGTTTTGAGCAAGCTCACTGTTTTGGCCCTATAGGAAACACAGTAGAGTAGAAGAGTGCCCTTTTCTCAAAAGCAGAGTGTGTTTCTTGTAAGGCGAGCTAGCGTTTGTTATTCAGTCCTAAATGGAGTTGAATCACAGGCAGTTTCTGGTCCTACGAGCAAGAGTTGTTTTCTGGTAAGAAGAGTCACTATTGCGCTCCCATTGACATACACAGGTAAAATAGCACTGGCATCTGTTCCCAGCATGTACAGTGTATTCGACTGAAGAGGATGTACTGTCCTTGTCAGTTTCCTATGCAGAATTGATCTAGATATCCCCCGTGTGTGTAGGAAGCACAATTCTTTTGTTCTGAGCAAGCTTATTGTTCTGGCTGTATAGGAAACACAGTAGAGTAGAAGAGTGCTCTTTTCTCAAAATCAGAGTGTGTTTCTTGTAAAGCGAGCTAGCGTTTGTTTCGCAGTCCTAAATGGAGTTGAATCACATGCAGTTTTTGGTCCTATGAGCAAGAGTTGATTTCTGGAAAAAAGAGTCACTATTGCGCTCCCATTGCCATACACAGTGCAAATAGCACTGGCGTCTGTTCCCAGCAAGTACAGTGTATTGGACTGAAGAGGAGCTACTGTTCTTGTCAGTTTCCTAAGCAGAGTTGAACTAGATATGGCCCGTGTGTGTAGGAAGCACAGTTCTTTTGTTCTGAGCAAGCTCACTGTTCGGATCCCATAGGAAACACAGTAGAGTAGAAGAGTGCTCTTTTCTCAAAAGCAGAGTGTGTTTCATATAAGGCGAGCAAGTGTTTGTTTCCCAGTCAGAAATGGAGTTGAATCCCATGCAGTTTCTGGTCCTACAAGCAAGAGTTGTCTTCTGGTAAGAAGAGTCACTATTGCGCTCCAATTGTCATACAAATTACAAATAGCACTGGCGTCTGTTCCCAGCATGTACAGTGCATTGGACTGAGGAGGATCTACTGTTATTGTCAGTTTTCTAAGCAGAATTGAATTAGATATGGCCGTGTGTGTAGGAAGCACAGTTCTTTTGTTCTGAGCAAGCTCACTGTTCTGGCCCTATAGGAAACACAGTAGAGTAGAAGAGTGATCTTTACAAAAAAGCAGAATGTGTTTCTTGTAAGGCGAGCTAGTGTTTGTTTCCCAGTCCTAAACGGAGTTGAATCACATGCAGTTTTTGGTCCTATGAGCAAGAGTTATTTTCTGGTAAGGAAAATCACTATTGTGCTCCCATTGCCATACACAGTGCAAATAACACTCGCATCTGTTCCCATTAAGTACAGTGTATTGGACTGAAGAGGAGCTACTGTTCTTTCAGTTTCCTAAGTAGAGTTGAACTAGATATGGCCCGTGTGTGTAGGAAGCACAGTTCTTTTTTTCTGAGCAAGCTCACTGTTCTGGCCCTATCGGAAACACATTAGAGTAGAAGAGTGCTCTTTTCTCAAAAGCAGAGTGTGTTTCTTGTAAGGCGAGCTAGTGTTTGTTTCCGAGTCAGAAATGGAGTTGAATCCCATGCAGTTTCTGGTCCCACGAGCAAGAGATGTTTTCTGGTAAGAAGAGTCACTATTACGCTCCTATTGCCATATACAGTGCAAATAGCACTCGCGTCTGTTCCCAGGATGTACAGTGTATTGTACTGAAGAGGATCTACTATTCTTGTCAGTTGCCTAAGCAGAATTGAACTAGATATGGCCATGTGTGTAGGAAGCACAGTTCTTTTGTTCTGAGCAAGCTCACTGTTTTGGTCCTTTAGGAAACACAGTAGAGTAGAAGAGTGCTCTTTTCTCAAAAGCAGAGTGTGTTTCTTGTAAGGGAGCTAGCGTTTGTTTCGCAGTCCTAAATGGAGTTGAATCACATGCAGTTTCTGGTCCTACGAGCAAGAGTTGTTTTCTGGTAAGAAGAGTCACTATTGTGCTCTCATTGTCATACACAGGGCAAATAGCACTGGCGTCTGTTCCCAGCATGTACAGTGTATTGGACTGAAGAGGATCTACTGTTCTTGTCAGTTTCCTAAGCAGAGTTAAACTAAATATAGTCGGTGTGTGTAGGAAGCACAGTTCTTTTGTTCTGAGAAAGCTCACTCTTCGGACACTATAGGAAACACAGTAGAGTAGAAGTGTGCCCTTTTCTCAAAAGCAGAGTGTATTTCTTGTAAGGCGAGCTAGTGTTTGTTTCCCAGTCCTAAATGGTCTTGAATCCCATGCAGTTTCTGGTACTAGGAGCAAGAGTTGTTTTCTGGTAAGGAAAGTCACTATTGCGCTCCCATTGCCCTACACAGTGCAAATAGCACTGGCGACTGTTCCCAGCAAGTACAGTGTATTGGACTGAAGAGGATCTACTGTTCTTGTCAGTTTCCTAAGCAGAGTTGAACTGGATATGGCACTTGTGTAGGAAGCACGCTTCTTCTGTTCTGAGCAAGCTCACTCTTCGGATCCCATAGGAAACAGAGAAGAGTAGAAGAGTGCTCTTATCTCAAAAGCAGAGTGTGTTTCTTGTAAGGCAAGCTAGCGTTTGTTTCCCAGTCCTAAATGGAGTTGAATCACATGCAGTTTTTGGTCCTACGAGCAAGAGTTGTTTTCTGGAAAGAAGAGTCACTATTGCGCTCCCATTGCTATACACAGGGCAAATAGCACTGGCGTCTGTTCCCAGCATGTGCAGTGTATTGGACTGAAGAGGATCTACTATTCTTGTCAGTTTCCTAAGCAGAGTTGTACTAAATATAGTCGGTGTGTGTAAGAAGCACTGTTCTCTTGTTCTGAGCAGGCTCACTCTTCTGGCCCTATAGGAATCACATTAGAGTAGAGGAGTGCTCTTTTCTTAAAAGCAAAGTGTGTTTCTTGTAAGGCAAGCTAGCGTTTGTTTCCCAGTCCTAAATGGAGTAAAATCACATGCAGTTTCTGGTCCTACGAGCAAGAGGTGTTCTCTGGAGAGAAGGTCACTATTGCGCTCCCATTATCATACACAGGGCAAATAGCACTGGCGTCTATTCCCTGCATGTACAGTGTATTGGACTGAGGAGGATCTACTGTTCTTGTCAGTTTCCTAAGCAGAATTGAACTAGATAAGGCCGTGTGTGTAGGAAGCACAGTTCTTTTGTTCTGAGCAAGCTCACTGTTTTGGCCCTATAGGAAACACAGTAGAGTAGAAGAGTGCCCTTTTCTCAAAAGCAGAGTGTGTTTCTTGTAAGGCGAGCTAGCGTTTGTTTCCCAGTCCTAAATGGAGTTGAATCACATGCAATTTTTGGTCCTATGAGCAAGAGTTGTTTTATGGAAAGAAGAGTCACTATTGTGCTCCCATTGCCATACACAGTACTAATAGCACTGGCATCTGTTCCCAGCAAGTACAGTGTATTGGACTGAAGAGGAGCAACTGTTCTTGTCAGTTTCCTAAGCAGAATTGAACTAGATATGGCCCGTGTGTGTAGGAAGCACGGTTCTTTTGTTCGGAGCAAGCTCACTGTTCGGACCCCATAGGAAACACGGTAGAGTAGATGAGTTGTCTTTTCTCAAAAGCAGAGTGTGTTTATTGTAAGGCGATCTAGCGTTTGTTTCCCAGTTCTAAATGGAGATGAATCTAATGCAGTTTCTGGCCCTACGAGCAAAAGTTGTTTTCTGGTAAGGAAAGTCACTATTGCGCTCCCATTGTAATACACAGGGCAAATAGCACTGGCTTCTATTCCCAGCATGTACAGTGTATTGGACTGAAGAGGATCTACTGTTCTTGTCAGTTTCCTAAGCAGAATTGAACTAGATATGGCCGTGTGTGTAGGAAGCACAGTTCTTTTGTTCTGAGCAAGCTCACTGTTTTGGCCCTATAGGAAACACAGTAGAGTAGAAGAGTGCCCTTTTCTCAAAAGCAGAGGATGTTTCTTGTAAGGCGAGCTAGCGTTTGTTATTCAGTCCTAAATGGAGTTGAATCACATGCAGTTTCCTGTCCTACGAGCAAGAGTTGTTTTCTGGTAAGAAGAGTCACTATTGCGCTCCCATTGACATACACAGGTAAAATAGCACTGGCATCTGTTCCCAGCATGTACAGTGTATTGGACTGAATAGGATCTACTGTCCTTGTCAGTTTCCTATGAAGAACTGATCTAGATATCCCCCGTGTGTGTGTCGGAAGCACAATTCTTTTGTTCTGAGCAAGCTTATTGTTCTGGCTGTATAGGAAACACAGTAGAGTAGAAGAGTGCTCTTTTCTCAAAATCAGAGTGTGTTTCTTGTAAGGCGAGCTAGCGTTTGTTTCCCAGTCGTAAATGGAGTTGAATGACATGCAGTTTTTGGTCCTATGAGCAAGAGTTGTTTTCTGGTAAGGAAAGTCACTATTGTGCTCCCATTGCCATACACAGTGCAAATAACACTCACATCTGTTCCCATTAAGTACAGTGTATTGGACTGAAGAGGAGCTACTGTTCTTTCAGTTTCCTAAGTAGAGTTGAACTAGATATGGCCCGTGTGTGTAGGAAGCACATTTCCTTTTTTCTGAGCAAGCTCACTGTTCTGGCCCTATCGGAAACACATTAGAGTAGAAGAGTGCTCTTTTCTCAAAAGCAGAGTGTGTTTCTTGTAAGGCGAGCTAGCGTTTGTTTCCCAGTCCTAAATGGAGTTGAATCACATGCAGTTTCTGGTCCTGCGAGCAAGAGTTGTTTTCTGGTAAGAAGAGACAATATTGCGCTCCCATTGTCATACACAAGGCAAATAGCACTGGCGTCTATTCCCAGCATGTACAGTGTATTAGACTGTAGAGGATCTACTGTTCTTGTCAGTTTCCTAAGCAGAATTGAACCAGATATGGCCGTGTGTCTAGGAAGCACAGTTCTTTTGTTCTGAGCAAGCTCACTGTTTTGGCTCTATAGGAAACACAGTAGAGTAGAAGAGTGCTCTTTTCTCAAAAGAAGAGTGTGTTTCTTTTAAGGAGAGCTAGCGTTTGTTTCCCAGTCCTAAAAGGAGTTGAATCACATGAAGTTTTTGGTTCCATGAGCAAGAGTTGTTTTCTGTAAGGAAAGTCACTATTGCGCTCCCATTTCCATACACAGAGCAAATAGCACTCGCGTCTGTTCCCAGCAAGTACAGTGTATTGGACTGAAGAGGAGCTACTGTTCTTGTCAGTTTCCTAAACAGAGTTGAACTAGATATGGCCCGTGTGCATAGGAAGCACAGTTCTTTTGTTCTGAGCAAGCTCACTGTTCGGATCCCATAGGAAACACAGTAGAGAAGAAGAGTGCTCTTTTCTCAAAAGCAGAGTGTGTTCCTTGTAAGGCGAGCTAGTGTTTGTTTCCGAGTCAGAAATGGAGTTGAATCCCATGCAGTTTCTGGTCCTACGAGCAAGAGTTGTTTTCTGGTAAGAAGAGTCACTATTGCGCTCTCATTGTCATACACAGGGCAAATAGCACTGGCGTCTGTTCCCAGCATGTACAGTGTATTGGACTGAAGAGGATCTACTGTTCTTGTCAGTTTCCTAAGCAGAGTTAAACTAAATATAGTCGGTGTGTGTAGGAAGCACAGTTCTTTTGTTCTGAGCAAGCTCACTCTTCGGACCCTATAGGAAACACAGTAGAGTAGAAGTGTGCCCTTTTCTCAAAAGCAGAGTGTATTTCTTGTAAGGCGAGCTAGTGTTTGTTTCCCAGTCCTAAATGGTCTTGAATCCCATGCAGTTTCTGGTACTATGAGCAAGAGTTGTTTTCTGGTAAGCAAAGTCACTATTGCGCTCCCATTGCCCTACACAGTGCAAATAGCACTGGCGACTGTTCCCAGCAAGTACAGTGTATTGGACTGAAGAGGATCTACTGTTCTTGTCAGTTTCCTAAGCAGAGTTGAACTGGATATGGCCCTTGTGTAGGAAGCACACTTCTTCTGTTCTGAGCAAGCTCACTGTTCGGATCCCATAGGAAACACAGTAGAGTAGAAGAGTGCTCTTTTCTCAAGAGCAGAGTGTGTTTCTTGTAAGGCGAGCTAGCATTTGTTTCCCAGTCCTAAATGTAGTAAAATCACATGCAGTTTCTGGTCGTACGAGCAAGAGGTGTTCTCTGGAGAGAAGAGTCACTATTGCGCTCCCATTGTCATTCACAGGGCAAATAGCACTGGCGTCTATTCCCTGCATGTACAGTGTATTGGACTGAGGAGGATCTACTGTTCTTGTCAGTTTCCTAAGCAGAATTGAACTAGATATTGCCCGTGTGTGTAGGAAGCACGGTTCTTTTGTTCTGAGCAAGCTCACTGTTCGGACCCCATAGGAAACACAGTAGAGTAGATGAGTTGTCTTTTCTCAAAAGCAGAGTGTGTTTATTGTAAGGCGAGCTAGCGTTTGTTTCCCAGTTCTAAATGGAGTTGAATCTCATGCAGTTTCTGGCCCTACGACCAAGAGTTGCTCTGGTAAGGAAAGTCACTATTGTGCTCCCATTGCCACACACAGTGCAAATAGCACTCGCGTATGTTACCATCAAGTACAGTGTAATGGACTGAAGAGGATCTACTGTTCTTGTCAGTTTCCTAAGAAGAGTTGGAATAGATATGGCCCGTGTGTGTAGGAAGCACAGTTCTTTTGTTCTGAGCAAGCTCACTGTTTTGGCCCTTTAGGAAACACAGTAGAGTAGAAGAGTGCTCTTTTCTCAAAAGCAGAGTGTGTTTCTTGTAAGGGAGCTAGCGTTTGTTTCCCAGTCCTAAATGGAGTTGAATCACATGCAGTTTCTGGTCCTACGAGCAAGAGTTGTTTTCTGGTAAGGAAAGTCACTATTGCGCTCCCATTGTCATACACAGTGCAAATAGCACTGGCGTCTTTTCCCAGCAAGTACAGTGTATTGGACTGAAGAGGAGCTACTGTTCTTGTCAGTTTCCTAAGCAGAGTTGAACTGGATATGGCCCGTGTGTAGGAAGCACACTTCTTCTGTTCTGAGCAAGCTCACTGTTCGGACCCCATAGGAAACACAGTAGAGTAGAAGAGTGCTCTTTTCTCAAAAGCAGAGTGTGTTTCTTGTAAGGCGATCTAGCGTTTGTTTCCCAGTTCTAAATGGAGTTGAATCTCATGCAGTTTCTGGCCCTACGAGCAAGAGTTGTTTTCTGGTAAGGAAAGTCACTATTGCGCTCCCATTGACATACACAGGTAAAATAGCACTGGCATCTGTTCCCAGCATGTACAGTGTATTGGACTGAAGAGGATCTACTGTCCTTGTCAGTATCCTATGCAGAATTGATCTAGATATCCCCCGTGTGTGTGTCGGAAGCACAATTCTTTTGTTCTGAGCAAGCTTATTGTTCTGGCTGTATAGGAAACACAGTAGAGTAGAAGAGTGCTCTTTTCTCAAAATCAGAGTGTGTTTCTTGTAAAGTGAGCTAGCGTTTGTTTCCCAGTCCTAAATGGAGTTGAATCACATGCAGTTTTTGGTCCTACGAGCAAGAGTTGTTTTCTGGAAAGAAGAGTCACTATTGCGCTCCCATTGCCATACACAGTGCAAATAGCACTGGCGTCTGTTCCCAGCAAGTACAGTGTATTGGACTGAAGAGGAGCTACTGTTCTTGTCAGTTTCCTAAGCAGAGTTGAACTAGATATGGCCCGTGTGTTCAGGAAGCACAGTTCTTTTGTTCTGAGCAAGCTCACTGTTCGGGTCCCATAGGAAACACAGTAGAGTAGAAGAGTGCTCTTTTCTCAAAAGCAGAGTGTGTTTCTTATAAGGCGAGCAAGTGTTTGTTTCCCAGTCAGAAGTGGAGTTGAATCCCATGCAGTTTCTGGTCCTACAAGCAAGAGTTGTCTTCTGGTAAGAAGAGTCACTATTGCGCTCCAATTGTCATACAAATTACAAATATCACTGGCGTCTGTTCCCAGCATGTACAGTGTATTGGACTGAAGAGGATCTACTGTCCTTGTCAGTTTCCTATGCAGAATTGATCTAGATATCCCCCGTGTGTGTAGGAAGCACAATTCTTTTGTTCTGAGCAAGCTCATTGTTCTGGCTGTATAGGAAACACAGTAGAGTAGAAGAGTGCCCTTTCCTAAAAGCAGAGTGTGTTTCTTGTAAGACGAGCCAGCGTTTGTTTCCCAGTCCTAAATGGAGTAAAATCACATGCAGTTTCTGTTCCTACAAGCAAGAGTTGTTTTCTGGTAAGAAGTGTCACTATTGTGCTCCCATTGTAATACACAGGACAAATAGCACTGGCTTCTATTCCCAGCATGTACAGTGTATTGGACTGAAGAGGATCTACTGTTCTTGTCAGTTTCCTAAGCAGAATTGAACTAGATATGGCCGTGTGTGTAGGAAGCACAGTTCTTTTGTTTTGAGCAAGCTCACTGTTTTGGCCCTATAGGAAACACAGTAGAGTAGAAGAGTGCCCTTTTCTCAAAAGCAGAGTGTGTTTCTTGTAAGCCGAGCTAGCGTTTGTTTTTCAGTCCTAAATGGAGTTGAATCACATGCAGTTTCTGGTCCTACGAGCAAGAGTTGTTTTCTGGTAAGAAGAGTCACTTTTGCGCTCCCATTGAAATACACAGGTAAAATAGCACTGGCATCTGTTCCCAGCATGTACAGTGTATTGGACTGAAGAGGATCTACTGTCCTTGTCAGTTTCCTATGCAGAATTGATCTAGATATCCCCCGTGTGTGTAGGAAGCACAATTCTTTTGTTCTGAGTAAGCTCATTGTTCTGGCTTTATAGGAAACACAGTGGAGTAGAAGAGTGCTCTTTCCTAAAAGCAGAGTGTGTTTCTTGTAAGACGACCTAGCATTTGTTTCCCAGTCCTAAATGGAGTAAAATCACATGCAGTTTCTGTTCCTACGAGGAAGAGTTTTTTTCTGGTAAGAAGTGTCACTATTGCGCTCCCATTGTAATACACAGGGCAAATAGCCCTGGCTTCTATTCCCAGCATGTACAGTGTATTGGACTGAAGAGGATCTACTGTTCTTGTCAGTTTCCTAAGCAGAATTGAACTAGATATGGCCGTGTGTGTAGGAAGCACAGTTCTTTTATTCTGAGCAAGCTCACTGTTTTGGCCCTATAGGAAACACAGTAGAGTAGAAGAGTGCCCTTTTCTCAAAAGCAAAGGATGTTTCTTGTAAGGCGAGCTAGCGTTTGTTATTCAGTCCTAAATGGAGTTGAATCACATGCAGTTTCTGGTCCTACGAGCAAGAGTTGTTTTCTGGTAAGAAGAGTCACTATTGCGCTCCCATTGACATACACAGGTAAAATAGCACTGGCATCTGTTCCCAGCATGTACAGTGTATTCGACTGAAGAGGATGTACTGTCCTTGTCAGTTTCCTATGCAGAATTGATCTAGATATCCCCCGTGTGTGTAGGAAGCACAATTCTTTTGTTCTGAGCAAGATTATTGTTCTGGCTGTATAGGAAACACAGTAGAGTAGAAGAGTGCTCTTTTCTCAAAATTAGAGTGTGTTTCTTGTAGGCGAGCTAGTGTTTGTTTCGCAGTCCTAAATGGAGTTGAATCACATGCAGTTTTTGGTCCTATGAGCAAGAGTTGATTTCTGGAAAAAAGAGTCACTATTGCGCTCCCATTGCCATACACAGTGCAAATAGCACTGGCGTCTGTTCCCAGCAAGTACAGTGTATTGGACTGAAGAGGAGCTACTGTTCTTGTCAGTTTCCTAAGCAGAGTTGAACTAGATATGGCCCGTGTGTGTAGGAAGCACAGTTCTTTTGTTCTGAGCAAGCTCACTGTTCGGATCCCATAGGAAACACAGTAGAGTAGAAGAGTGCTCTTTTCTCAAAAGCAGAGTGTGTTTCATATAAGGCGAGCAAGTGTTTGTTTCCCAGTCAGAAATGGAGTTGAATCCCATGCAGTTTCTGGTCCTACAAGCAAGAGTTGTCTTCTGGTAAGAAGAGTCACTATTGCGCTCCAATTGTCATACAAATTACAAATAGCACTGGCGTCTGTTCCCAGCATGTACAGTGCATTGGACTGAGGAGGATCTACTGTTATTGTCAGTTTTCTAAGCAGAATTGAATTAGATATGGCCGTGTGTGTAGGAAGCACAGTTCTTTTGTTCTGAGCAAGCTCACTGTTCTGGCCCTATAGGAAACACAGTAGAGTAGAAGAGTGATCTTTACTCAAAAGCAGAATGTGTTTCTTGTAAGGCGAGCTAGTGTTTGTTTCCCAGTCCTAAACGGAGTTGAATCACATGCAGTTTTTGGTCCTATGAGCAAGAGTTGTTTTCTGGTAAGGAAAATCACTATTGTGCTCCCATTGCCATACACAGTGCAAATAACACTCGCATCTGTTCCCATTAAGTACAGTGTATTGGACTGAAGAGGAGCTACTGTTCTTTCAGTTTCCTAAGTAGAGTTGAACTAGATATGGCCCTGGCCCGTGTGTGTAGGAAGCACAGTTCTTTTTTTCTGAGCAAGCTCACTGTTCTGGCCCTATCGGAAACACATTAGAGTAGAAGAGTGCTCTTTTCTCAAAAGCAGAGTGTGTTTCTTGTAAGGCGAGCTAGTGTTTGTTTCCTAGTCAGAAATGGAGTTGAATCCCATGCATTTTCTGGTCCCACGAGCAAGAGATGTTTTCTGGTAAGAAGAGTCACTATTACGCTCCTATTGCCATATACAGTGCAAATAGCACTCGCGTCTGTTCCCAGGAAGTACAGTGTATTGTACTGAAGAGGATCTACTATTCTTGTGAGTTGCCTAAGCAGAATTGAACTAGATATGGCCATGTGTGTAGGAAGTACAGTTCTTTTGTTCTGAGCAAGCTCACTGTTTTGGCCCTTTAGGAAACACAGTAGAGTAGAGGAGTGCTCTTTTCTCAAAAGCAGAGTGTGTTTCTTGTAAGGGAGCTAGCGTTTGTTTCGCAGTCCTAAATGGAGTTGAATCACATGCAGTTTCTGGTCCTACGAGCAAGAGTTGTTTTCTGGTAAGAAGAGTCACTATTGCGCTCTCATTGTCATACACAGGGCAAATAGCACTGGCGTCTTTTCCCAGCATGTACAGTGTATTGGACTGAAGAGGATCTACTGTTCTTGTCAGTTTCCTAAGCAGAGTTAAACTAAATATAGTTGGTGTGTGTAGGAAGCACAGTTCTTTTGTTCTGAGAAAGCTCACTCTTCGGACCCTATAGGAAACACAGTAGAGTAGAAGTGTGCCCTTTTCTCAAAAGCAGAGTGTATTTCTTGTAAGGCGAGCTAGTGTTTGTTTCCCAGTCCTAAATGGTCTTGAATCCCATGCAGTTTCTGGTACTAGGAGCAAGAGTTGTTTTCTGGTAAGGAAAGTCACTATTGCGCTCCCATTGCCCTACACAGTGCAAATAGCACTGGCGACTGTTCCCAGCAAGTACAGTGTATTGGACTGAAGAGGATCTACTGTTCTTGTCAGTTTCCTAAGCAGAGTTGAACTGGATATGGCCCTTGTGTAGGAAGCACGCTTCTTCTGTTCTGAGCAAGCTCACTCTTCGGATCCCATAGGAAACAGAGAAGAGTAGAAGAGTGCTCTTATCTCAAAAGCAGAGTGTGTTTCTTGTAAGGCAAGCTAGCGTTTGTTTCCCAGTCCTAAATGGAGTTGAATCACATGCAGTTTTTGGTCCTACGAGCAAGAGTTGTTTTCTGGAAAGAAGAGTCACTATTGCGCTCCCATTGCTATACACAGGGCAAATAGCACTGGCGTCTGTTCCCAGCATGTGCAGTGTATTGGACTGAAGAGGATCTACTATTCTTGTCAGTTTCCTAAGCAGAGTTGTACTAAATATAGTCGGTGTGTGTAGGAAGCACTGTTCTCTTGTTCTGAGCAGGCTCACTCTTCTGGCCCTATAGGAATCACATTAGAGTAGAGGAGTGCTCTTTTCTTAAAAGCAAAGTGTGTTTCTTGTAAGGCAAGCTAGCGTTTGTTTCCCAGTCCTAAATGGAGTAAAATCACATGCAGTTTCTGGTCCTACGAGCAAGAGGTGTTCTCTGGAGAGAAGGTCACTATTGCGCTCCCATTATCATACACAGGGCAAATAGCACTGGCGTCTATTCCCTGCATGTACAGTGTATTGGACTGAGGAGGATCTACTGTTCTTGTCAGTTTCCTAAGCAGAATTGAACTAGATAAGGCCGTGTGTGTAGGAAGCACAGTTCTTTTGTTCTGAGCAAGCTCACTGTTTTGGCCCTATAGGAAACACAGTAGAGTAGAAGAGTGCCCTTTTCTCAAAAGCAGAGTGTGTTTCTTGTAAGGCGAGCTAGCGTTTGTTTCCCAGTCCTAAATGGAGTTGAATCACATGCAATTTTTGGTCCTATGAGCAAGAGTTGTTTTATGGAAAGAAGAGTCACTATTGTGCTCCCAATGCCATACACAGTACTAATAGCACTGGCGTCTGTTCCCAGCAAGTACAGTGTATTGGACTGAAGAGGAGCAACTGTTCTTGTCAGTTTCCTAAGCAGAATTGAACTAGATATGGCCCGTGTGTGTAGGAAGCACGGTTCTTTTGTTCGGAGCAAGCTCACTGTTCGGACCCCATAGGAAACACGGTAGAGTAGATGAGTTGTCTTTTCTCAAAAGCAGAGTGTGTTTATTGTAAGGCGATCTAGCGTTTGTTTCCCAGTTCTAAATGGAGATGAATCTAATGCAGTTTCTGGCCCTACGAGCAAAAGTTGTTTTCTGGTAAGGAAAGTCACTATTGCGCTCCCATTGTAATACACAGGGCAAATAGCACTGGCTTCTATTCCCAGCATGTACAGTGTATTGGACTGAAGAGGATCTACTGTTCTTGTCAGTTTCCTAAGCAGAATTGAACTAGATATGGCCGTGTGTGTAGGAAGCACAGTTCTTTTGTTCTGAGCAAGCTCACTGTTTTGGCCCTATAGGAAACACAGTAGAGTAGAAGAGTGCCCTTTTCTCAAAAGCAGAGGATGTTTCTTGTAAGGCAAGCTAGCGTTTGTTATTCAGTCCTAAATGGAGTTGAATCACATGCAGTTTCCTGTCCTACGAGCAAGAGTTGTTTCTAGTAAGAAGAGTCACTATTGCACTCCCATTGACATACACAGGTAAAATAGCACTGGCATCTGTTCCCAGCATGTACAGTGTATTGGACTGAATAGGATCTACTGTCCTTGTCAGTTTCCTATGCAGAACTGATCTAGATATCCCCCGTGTGTGTGTCGGAAGCACAATTCTTTTGTTCTGAGCAAGCTTATTGTTCTGGCTGTATAGGAAACACAGTAGAGTAGAAGAGTGCTCTTTTCTCAAAATCAGAGTGTGTTTCTTGTAAGGCGAGCTAGCGTTTGTTTCCCAGTCCTAAATGGAGTTGAATCACATGCAGTTTTTGGTCCTACGAGCAAGAGTTGATTTCTGGAAAGAAGAGTCACTATTGCGCTCCCAATGCCATACACAGTGCAAATAGCACTGGCGTCTGTTCCCAGCAAGTACAGTGTATTGGACTGAAGAGGAGCTACTGTTCTTGTCAGTTTCCTAAGCAGAGTTGAACTAGATATGTCCCGTGTGTTTAGGAAGCACAGTTCTTTTGTTCTGAGCAAGCTCACTGTTCGGGTCCCATAGGAAACACAGTAGAGTAGAAGAGTGCTCTTTTCTCAAAAGCAGAGTGTGTTTCTTATAAGGCGAGCAAGTGTTTGTTTCCCAGTCAGAAGTGGAGTTGAATCCCATGCAGTTTCTGGTCCTACAAGCAAGAGTTGTCTTCTGGTAAGAAGAGTCACTATTGCGCTCCAATTGTCATACAAATTACAAATATCACTGGCGTCTGTTCCCAGCATGTACAGTGTATTGGACTGAGGAGGATCTACTGTTATTGTCAGTTTTCTAAGCAGAATTGAATTAGATATGGCCGTGTGTGTAGGAAGCACAGTTCTTTTGTTCTGAGCAAGCTCACTGTTCTGGCCGAATAGGAAACACAGTAGAGTAGAAGAGTGATCTTTACTCAAAAGCAGAATGTGTTTCTTGTAAGGCGAGCTAGTGTTTATTTCCCAGTCGTAAATGGAGTTGAATCACATGCAGTTTTTGGTCCTATGAGCAAGAGTTGTTTTCTGGTAAGGAAAGTCACTATTGTGCTCCCATTGCCATACACAGTGCAAATAACACTCACATCTGTTCCCATTAAGTACAGTGTATTGGACTGAAGAGGAGCTACTGTTCTTTCAGTTTCCTAAGTAGAGTTGAACTAGATATGGCCCGTGTGTGTAGGAAGCACATTTCCTTTTTTCTGAGCAAGCTCACTGTTCTGGCCCTATCGGAAACACATTAGAGTAGAAGAGTGCTCTTTTCTCAAAAGCAGAGTGTGTTTCTTGTAAGGCGAGCTAGCGTTTGTTTCCCAGTCCTAAATGGAGTTGAATCACATGCAGTTTCTGGTCCTGCGAGCAAGAGTTGTTTTCTGGTAAGAAGAGACAATATTGCGCTCCCATTGTCATACACAAGGCAAATAGCACTGGCGTCTATTCCCAGCATGTACAGTGTATTAGACTGTAGAGGATCTACTGTTCTTGTCAGTTTCCTAAGCAGAATTGAACCAGATATGGCCGTGTGTCTAGGAAGCACAGTTCTTTTGTTCTGAGCAAGCTCACTGTTTTGGCTCTATAGGAAACACAGTAGAGTAGAAGAGTGCTCTTTTCTCAAAAGAAGAGTGTGTTTCTTTTAAGGAGAGCTAGCGTTTGTTTCCCAGTCCTGAAAGGAGTTGAATCACATGAAGTTTTTGGTTCCATGAGCAAGAGTTGTTTTCTGTAAGGAAAGTCACTATTGCGCTCCCATTTCCATACACAGAGCAAATAGCACTCGCGTCTGTTCCCAGCAAGTACAGTGTATTGGACTGAAGAGGAGCTACTGTTCTTGTCAGTTTCCTAAACAGAGTTGAACTAGATATGGCCCGTTTGCATAGGAAGCACAGTTCTTTTGTTCTGAGCAAGCTCACTGTTCGGGTCCCATAGGAAACACAGTAGAGTAGAAGAGTGCTCTTTTCTCAAAAGCAGAGTGTGTTTCTTATAAGGCGAGCAAGTGTTTGTTTCCCAGTCAGAAGTGGAGTTGAATCCCATGCAGTTTCTGGTCCTACAAGCAAGAGTTGTCTTCTGGTAAGAAGAGTCACTATTGCGCTCCAATTGTCATACAAATTACAAATATCACTGGCGTCTGTTCCCAGCATGTACAGTGTATTGGACTGAGGAGGATCTACTGTTATTGTCAGTTTTCTAAGCAGAATTGAATTAGATATGGCCGTGTGTGTAGGAAGCACAGTTCTTTTGTTCTGAGCAAGCTCACTGTTCTGGCCGAATAGGAAACACAGTAGAGTAGAAGAGTGATCTTTACTCAAAAGCAGAATGTGTTTCTTGTAAGGCGAGCTAGTGTTTATTTCCCAGTCGTAAATGGAGTTGAATCACATGCAGTTTTTGGTCCTATGAGCAAGAGTTGTTTTCTGGTAAGGAAAGTCACTATTGTGCTCCCATTGCCATACACAGTGCAAATAACACTCACATCTGTTCCCATTAAGTACAGTGTATTGGACTGAAGAGGAGCTACTGTTCTTTCAGTTTCCTAAGTAGAGTTGAACTAGATATGGCCCGTGTGTGTAGGAAGCACATTTCCTTTTTTCTGAGCAAGCTCACTGTTCTGGCCCTATCGGAAACACATTAGAGTAGAAGAGTGCTCTTTTCTCAAAAGCAGAGTGTGTTTCTTGTAAGGCGAGCTAGCGTTTGTTTCCCAGTCCTAAATGGAGTTGAATCACATGCAGTTTCTGGTCCTGCGAGCAAGAGTTGTTTTCTGGTAAGAAGAGACAATATTGCGCTCCCATTGTCATACACAAGGCAAATAGCACTGGCGTCTATTCCCAGCATGTACAGTGTATTAGACTGTAGAGGATCTACTGTTCTTGTCAGTTTCCTAAGCAGAATTGAACCAGATATGGCCGTGTGTCTAGGAAGCACAGTTCTTTTGTTCTGAGCAAGCTCACTGTTTTGGCTCTATAGGAAACACAGTAGAGTAGAAGAGTGCTCTTTTCTCAAAAGAAGAGTGTGTTTCTTTTAAGGAGAGCTAGCGTTTGTTTCCCAGTCCTGAAAGGAGTTGAATCACATGAAGTTTTTGGTTCCATGAGCAAGAGTTGTTTTCTGTAAGGAAAGTCACTATTGCGCTCCCATTTCCATACACAGAGCAAATAGCACTCGCGTCTGTTCCCAGCAAGTACAGTGTATTGGACTGAAGAGGAGCTACTGTTCTTGTCAGTTTCCTAAACAGAGTTGAACTAGATATGGCCCGTTTGCATAGGAAGCACAGTTCTTTTGTTCTGAGCAAGCTCACTGTTCGGATCCCATAGGAAACACAGTAGAGTAGAAGAGTGCTCTTTTCTCAAAAGCAGAGTGTGTTCCTTGTAAGGCCAGCTAGTGTTTGTTTCCGAGTCAGAAATGGAGTTGAATCCCATGCAGTTTCTGGTCCCACGAGCAAGAGATGTTTTCTGGTAAGAAGAGTCACTATTACGCTCCCATTGCCATATACAGTGCAAATAGCACTCGCGTCTGTTCCCAGGAAGTACAGTGTATTGTACTGAAGAGGATCTACTATTCTTGTCAGTTGCCTAAGCAGAATTGAACTAGATATGGCCGTGTGTGTAGGTAGCATAGTTCTTTTGTTCTGAGCAAGCTCACTGTTTTGGCCCTTTAGGAAACACAGTAGAGTAGAAGAGTGCTCTTTTCTCAAAAGCAGAGTGTGTTTCTTGTAAGGGAGCTAGCGTTTGTTTCACAGTCCTAAATGGTGTTGAATCACATGCAGTTTCTGGTCCTACGAGCAAGAGTTGTTTTCTGGTAAGAAGAGTCACTATTGCGCTCTCATTGTCATACACAGGGCAAATAGCACTGGCGTCTGTTCCCAGCATGTACAGTGTATTGGACTGAAGAGGATCTACTGTTCTTGTCAGTTTCCTAAGCAGAGTTAAACTAAATATAGTCGGTGTGTGTAGGAAGCACAGTTCTTTTGTTCTGAGCAAGCTCACTCTTCGGACCCTATAGGAAACACAGTAGAGTAGAAGTGTGCCCTTTTCTCAAAAGCAGAGTGTATTTCTTGTAAGGCGAGCTAGTGTTTGTTTCCCAGTCCTAAATGGTCTTGAATCCCATGCAGTTTCTGGTACTATGAGCAAGAGTTGTTTTCTGGTAAGCAAAGTCACTATTGCGCTCCCATTGCCCTACACAGTGCAAATAGCACTGGCGACTGTTCCCAGCAAGTACAGTGTATTGGACTGAAGAGGATCTACTGTTCTTGTCAGTTTCCTAAGCAGAGTTGAACTGGATATGGCCCTTGTGTAGGAAGCACACTTCTTCTGTTCTGAGCAAGCTCACTGTTCGGATCCCATAGGAAACACAGTAGAGTAGAAGAGTGCTCTTTTCTCAAGAGCAGAGTGTGTTTCTTGTAAGGCGAGCTAGCATTTGTTTCCCAGTCCTAAATGGAGTAAAATCACATGCAGTTTCTGGTCGTACGAGCAAGAGGTGTTCTCTGGAGAGAAGAGTCACTATTGCGCTCCCATTGTCATACACAGGGCAAATAGCACTGGCGTCTATTCCCTGCATGTACAGTGTATTGGACTGAGGAGGATCTACTGTTCTTGTCAGTTTCCTAAGCAGAATTGAACTAGATAAGGCCGTGTGTAGGAAGCACAGTTCTTTTGTTCTGAGCAAGCTCACTCTTTTGGCCCTATAGGAAACACAGTAGAGTAGAAGAGTGCCCTTTTCTCAAAAGCAGAGTGTGTTTCTTGTAAGGCAAGCTAGCGTTTGTTTCCCAGTCCTAAATGGAGTTGAATCACATGCAATTTTTGGTCCTATGAGCAAGAGTTGTTTTATGGAAGAAGAGTCACTATTGTGCTCCCATTGCCATACACAGTACTAATAGCACTGGCGTCTGTTCGCAGCAAGTACAGTGTATTGGACTGAAGAGGAGCAACTGTTCTTGACAGTTTCCTAAGCAGAATTGAACTAGATATTGCCCGTGTGTGTAGGAAGCACGGTTCTTTTGTTCGGAGCAAGCTCACTGTTCGGACCCCATAGGAAACACAGTAGAGTAGATGAGTTGTCTTTTCTCAAAAGCAGAGTGTGTTTATTGTAAGGCGAGCTAGCGTTTGTTTCCCAGTTCTAAATGGAGTTGAATCTCATGCAGTTTCTGGCCCTACGAGCAAGAGTTGCTCTGGTAAGGAAAGTCACTATTGTGCTCCCATTGCCACACACAGTGCAAATAGCACGGGCGTCTGTTCCCAGCAAGTACAGTGTATTGGACTGAAGAGGAGCTACTGTTCTTGTCAGTTTCCTAAGCAGAGTTGAACTGGATATGGCCCGTGTGTGTAGGAAGCATACTTCTTCTGTTCTGAGCAAGCACAATGTTCGGATCCCATAGGAAACACAGTAGAGTAGAAGAGTGCTCTTTTCTCAAAAGCAGAGTGTGTTTCTGGTAAGGCGAGCTAGCGTTTGTTTCCCAGTCCTAAATGGAGTTGAATCACATGCAGTTTCTGGTCCTATGAGCAAGAGTTGTTTTCTGGTAAGAAGAGTCACTATTGCGCTCCCATTGTCATACACAGTGCAAATAGCACTGGCGTCTTTTCCCAGCAAGTACAGTGTATTGGACTGAAGAGGAGCTACTGTTCTTGTCAGTTTCCTAAGCAGAGTTGAACTGGATATGGCCCGTGTGTAGGAAGCACACTTCTTCTGTTCTGAGCAAGCTCACTGTTCGGACCCCATAGGAAACACAGTAGAGTAGAAGAGTGCTCTTTTCTCAAAAGCAGAGTGTGTTTCTTGTAAGGCGATCTAGCGTTTGTTTCCCAGTTCTAAATGGAGTTGAATCTCATGCAGTTTCTGGCCCTACGAGCAAGAGTTGTTTTCTGGTAAGGAAAGTCACTATTGCGCTCCCATTGACATACACAGGTAAAATAGCACTGGCATCTGTTCCCAGCATGTACAGTGTATTGGACTGAAGAGGATCTACTGTCCTTGTCAGTTTCCTATGCAGAATTGATCTAGATATCCCCCGTGTGTGTGTCGGAAGCACAATTCTTTTGTTCTGAGCAAGCTTATTGTTCTGGCTGTATAGGAAACACAGTAGAGTAGAAGAGTGCTCTTTTCTCAAAATCAGAGTGTGTTTCTTGTAAGGCGAGCTAGCGTTTGTTTCCCAGTCCTAAATGGAGTTGAATCACATGCAGTTTTTGGTCCTACGAGCAAGAGTTGATTTCTGGAAAGAAGAGTCACTATTGCGCTCCCATTGCCATACACAGTGCAAATAGCACTCGCGTCTGTTCCCAGCAAGTACAGTGTATTGGACTGAAGAGGAGCTACTGTTCTTGTCAGTTTCCTAAGCAGAGTTGAACTAGATATGGCCCGTGTGTTTAGGAAGCACAGTTCTTTTGTTCTGAGCAAGCTCACTGTTTGGGTCCCATAGGAAACACAGTAGAGTAGAAGAGTGCTCTTTTCTCAAAAGCAGAGTGTGTTTCTTATAAGGCGAGCAAGTGTTTGTTTCCCAGTCAGAAGTGGAGTTGAATCCCATGCAGTTTCTGGTCCTACAAGCAAGAGTTGTCTTCTGGTAAGAAGAGTCACTATTGCGCTCCAATTGTCATACAAATTACAAATATCACTGGCGTCTGTTCCCAGCATGTACAGTGTATTGGACTGAGGAGGATCTACTGTTATTGTCAGTTTTTTAAGCAGAATTGAATTAGATATGGCCGTGTGTGTAGGAAGCACAGTTCTTTTGTTCTGAGCAAGCTCACTGTTCTGGCCCTATAGGAAACACAGTAGAGTAGAAGAGTGATCTTTACTCAAAAGCAGAATGTGTTTCTTGTAAGGCGAGCTAGTGTTTGTTTCCCAGTCCTAAATGGAGTTGAATCACATGCATTTTTTGGTCCTATGAGCAAGAGTTGTTTTCTGGTAAGGAAAGTCACTATTGTGCTCCCATTGCCATACACAGTGCAAATAACACTCACATCTGTTCCCATTAAGTACAGTGTATTGGAATGAAGAGGAGCTACTGTTCTTTCAGTTTCCTAAGTAGAGTTGAACTAGATATGGCCCGTGTGTGTAGGAAGCACATTTCCTTTTTTCTGAGCAAGCTCACTGTTCTGGCCCTATCGGAAACACATTAGAGTAGAAGAGTGCTCTTTTCTCAAAAGCAGAGTGTGTTTCTTGTAAGGCGAGCTAGCGTTTGTTTCCCAGTCCTAAATGGAGTTGAATCACATGCAGTTTCTGGTCCTGCGAGCAAGAGTTGTTTTCTGGTAAGAAGAGACAATATTGCGCTCCCATTGTCATACACAAGGCAAATAGCACTGGCGTCTATTCCCAGCATGTACAGTGTATTAGACTGTAGAGGATCTACTGTTCTTGTCAGTTTCCTAAGCAGAATTGAACCAGATATGGCCGTGTGTCTAGGAAGCACAGTTCTTTTGTTCTGAGCAAGCTCACTGTTTTGGCTCTATAGGAAACACAGTAGAGTAGAAGAGTGCTCTTTTCTCAAAAGAAGAGTGTGTTTCTTTTAAGGAGAGCTAGCGTTTGTTTCCCAGTCCTAAAAGGAGTTGAATCACATGAAGTTTTTGGTTCCATGAGCAAGAGTTGTTTTCTGTAAGGAAAGTCACTATTGCGCTCCCATTTCCATACACAGAGCAAATAGCACTCGCGTCTGTTCCCAGCAAGTACAGTGTATTGGACTGAAGAGGAGCTACTGTTCTTGTCAGTTTCCTAAACAGAGTTGAACTAGATATGGCCCGTGTGCGTAGGAAGCACAGTTCTTTTGTTCTTAGCAAGCTCACTGTTCGGATCCCATAGGAAACACAGTAGAGTAGAAGAGTGCTCTTTTCTCAAAAGCAGAGTGTGTTCCTTGTAAGGCGAGCTAGTGTTTGTTTCCGAGTCAGAAATGGAGTTGAATCCCATGCAGTTTCTGGTCCCACGAGCAAGAGATGTTTTCTGGTAAGAAGAGTCACTATTACGCTCCCATTGCCATATACAGTGCAAATAGCACTCGCGTCTGTTCCCAGGAAGTACAGTGTATTGTACTGAAGAGGATCTACTATTCTTGTCAGTTGCCTAAGCACAATTGAACTAGATATGGCCGTGTGTGTAGGAAGCATAGTTCTTTTGTTCTGAGCAAGCTCACTGTTTTGGCCCTTTAGGAAACACAGTAGAGTAGAAGAGTGCTCTTTTCTCAAAAGCAGAGTGTGTTTTTTGTAAGGGAGCTAGCGTTTGTTTCGCAGTCCTAAATGGTGTTGAATCACATGCAGTTTCTGGTCCTACGAGCAAGAGTTGTTTTCTGGTAAGAAGAGTCACTATTGCGCTCTCATTGTCATACACAGGGCAAATAGCACTGGCGTCTGTTCCCAGCATGTACAGTGTATTGGACTGAAGAGGATCTACTGTTCTTGTCAGTTTCCTAAGCAGAGTTAAACTAAATATAGTCGGTGTGTGTAGGAAGCACAGTTCTTTTGTTCTGAGCAAGCTCACTCTTCGGACCCTATAGGAAACACAGTAGAGTAGAAGTGTGCCCTTTTCTCAAAAGCAGAGTGTATTTCTTGTAAGGCGAGCTAGTGTTTGTTTCCCAGTCCTAAATGGTCTTGAATCCCATGCAGTTTCTGGTACTATGAGCAAGAGTTGTTTTCTGGTAAGCAAAGTCACTATTGCGCTCCCATTGCCCTACACAGTGCAAATAGCACTGGCGACTGTTCCCAGCAAGTACAGTGTATTGGACTGAAGAGGATCTACTGTTCTTGTCAGTTTCCTAAGCAGAGTTGAACTGGATATGGCCCTTGTGTAGGAAGCACACTTCTTCTGTTCTGAGCAAGCTCACTGTTCGGATCCCATAGGAAACACAGTAGAGTAGAAGAGTGCTCTTTTCTCAAGAGCAGAGTGTGTTTCTTGTAAGGCGAGCTAGCATTTGTTTCCCAGTCCTAAATGGAGTAAAATCACATGCAGTTTCTGGTCGTACGAGCAAGAGGTGTTCTCTGGAGAGAAGAGTCACTATTGCGCTCCCATTGTCATACACAGGGCAAATAGCACTGGCGTCTATTCCCTGCATGTACAGTGTATTGGACTGAGGAGGATCTACTGTTCTTGTCAGTTTCCTAAGCAGAATTGAACTAGATAAGGCCGTGTGTAGGAAGCACAGTTCTTTTGTTCTGAGCAAGCTCACTCTTTTGGCCCTATAGGAAACACAGTAGAGTAGAAGAGTGCCCTTTTCTCAAAAGCAGAGTGTGTTTCTTGTAAGGCAAGCTAGCGTTTGTTTCCCAGTCCTAAATGGAGTTGAATCACATGCAATTTTTGGTCCTATGAGCAAGAGTTGTTTTATCGAAGAAGAGTCACTATTGTGCTCCCATTGCCATACACAGTACTAATAGCACTGGCGTCTGTTCGCAGCAAGTACAGTGTATTGGACTGAAGAGGAGCAACTGTTCTTGACAGTTTCCTAAGCAGAATTGAACTAGATATTGCCCGTGTGTGTAGGAAGCACGGTTCTTTTGTTCGGAGCAAGCTCACTGTTCGGACCCCATAGGAAACACAGTAGAGTAGATGAGTTGTCTTTTCTCAAAAGCAGAGTGTGTTTATTGTAAGGCGAGCTAGCGTTTGTTTCCCAGTTCTAAATGGAGTTGAATCTCATGCAGTTTCTGGCCCTACGAGCAAGAGTTGCTCTGGTAAGGAAAGTCACTATTGTGCTCCCATTGCCACACACAGTGCAAATAGCACTGGCGTCTGTTCCCAGCAAGTACAGTGTATTGGACTGAAGAGGAGCTACTGTTCTTGTCAGTTTCCTAAGCAGAGTTGAACTGGATATGGCCCGTGTGTGTAGGAAGCATACTTCTTCTGTTCTGAGCAAGCACAATGTTCGGATCCCATAGGAAACACAGTAGAGTAGAAGAGTGCTCTTTTCTCAAAAGCAGAGTGTGTTTCTGGTAAGGCGAGCTAGCGTTTGTTTCCCAGTCCTAAATGGAGTTGAATCACATGCAGTTTCTGGTCCTATGAGCAAGAGTTGTTTTCTGGTAAGAAGAGTCACTATTGCGCTCCCATTGTCATACACAGTGCAAATAGCACTGGCGTCTTTTCCCAGCAAGTACAGTGTATTGGACTGAAGAGGAGCTACTGTTCTTGCCAGTTTCCTAAGCAGAGTTGAACTGGATATGGCCCGTGTGTAGGAAGCACACTTCTTCTGTTCTGAGCAAGCTCACTGTTCGGACCCCATAGGAAACACAGTAGAGTAGAACAGTGCTCTTTTCTCAAAAGCAGAGTGTGTTTCTTGTAAGGCGATCTAGCGTTTGTTTCCCAGTTCTAAATGGAGTTGAATCTCATGCAGTTTCTGGCCCTACGAGCAAGAGTTGTTTTCTGGTAAGGAAAGTCACTATTGCGCTCCCATTGACATACACAGGTAAAATAGCACTGGCATCTGTTCCCAGCATGTACAGTGTATTGGACTGAAGAGGATCTACTGTCCTTGTCAGTTTCCTATGCAGAATTGATCTAGATATCCCCCGTGTGTGTGTCGGAAGCACAATTCTTTTGTTCTGAGCAAGCTTATTGTTCTGGCTGTATAGGAAACACAGTAGAGTAGAAGAGTGCTCTTTTCTCAAAATCAGAGTGTGTTTCTTGTAAGGCGAGCTAGCGTTTGTTTCCCAGTCCTAAATGGAGTTGAATCACATGCAGTTTTTGGTCCTACGAGCAAGAGTTGATTTCTGGAAAGAAGAGTCACTATTGCGCTCCCATTGCCATACACAGTGCAAATAGCACTCGCGTCTGTTCCCAGCAAGTACAGTGTATTGGACTGAAGAGGAGCTACTGTTCTTGTCAGTTTCCTAAGCAGAGTTGAACTAGATATGGCCCGTGTGTTTAGGAAGCACAGTTCTTTTGTTCTGAGCAAGCTCACTGTTTGGGTCCCATAGGAAACACAGTAGAGTAGAAGAGTGCTCTTTTCTCAAAAGCAGAGTGTGTTTCTTATAAGGCGAGCAAGTGTTTGTTTCCCAGTCAGAAGTGGAGTTGAATCCCATGCAGTTTCTGGTCCTACAAGCAAGAGTTGTCTTCTGGTAAGAAGAGTCACTATTGCGCTCCAATTGTCATACAAATTACAAATATCACTGGCGTCTGTTCCCAGCATGTACAGTGTATTGGACTGAGGAGGATCTACTGTTATTGTCAGTTTTTTAAGCAGAATTGAATTAGATATGGCCGTGTGTGTAGGAAGCACAGTTCTTTTGTTCTGAGCAAGCTCACTGTTCTGGCCCTATAGGAAACACAGTAGAGTAGAAGAGTGATCTTTACTCAAAAGCAGAATGTGTTTCTTGTAAGGCGAGCTAGTGTTTGTTTCCCAGTCCTAAATGGAGTTGAATCACATGCATTTTTTGGTCCTATGAGCAAGAGTTGTTTTCTGGTAAGGAAAGTCACTATTGTGCTCCCATTGCCATACACAGTGCAAATAACACTCACATCTGTTCCCATTAAGTACAGTGTATTGGAATGAAGAGGAGCTACTGTTCTTTCAGTTTCCTAAGTAGAGTTGAACTAGATATGGCCCGTGTGTGTAGGAAGCACATTTCCTTTTTTCTGAGCAAGCTCACTGTTCTGGCCCTATCGGAAACACATTAGAGTAGAAGAGTGCTCTTTTCTCAAAAGCAGAGTGTGTTTCTTGTAAGGCGAGCTAGCGTTTGTTTCCCAGTCCTAAATGGAGTTGAATCACATGCAGTTTCTGGTCCTGCGAGCAAGAGTTGTTTTCTGGTAAGAAGAGACAATATTGCGCTCCCATTGTCATACACAAGGCAAATAGCACTGGCGTCTATTCCCAGCATGTACAGTGTATTAGACTGTAGAGGATCTACTGTTCTTGTCAGTTTCCTAAGCAGAATTGAACCAGATATGGCCGTGTGTCTAGGAAGCACAGTTCTTTTGTTCTGAGCAAGCTCACTGTTTTGGCTCTATAGGAAACACAGTAGAGTAGAAGAGTGCTCTTTTCTCAAAAGAAGAGTGTGTTTCTTTTAAGGAGAGCTAGCGTTTGTTTCCCAGTCCTAAAAGGAGTTGAATCACATGAAGTTTTTGGTTCCATGAGCAAGAGTTGTTTTCTGTAAGGAAAGTCACTATTGCGCTCCCATTTCCATACACAGAGCAAATAGCACTCGCGTCTGTTCCCAGCAAGTACAGTGTATTGGACTGAAGAGGAGCTACTGTTCTTGTCAGTTTCCTTAACAGAGTTGAACTAGATATGGCCCGTGTGCGTAGGAAGCACAGTTCTTTTGTTCTTAGCAAGCTCACTGTTCGGATCCCATAGGAAACACAGTAGAGTAGAAGAGTGCTCTTTTCTCAAAAGCAGAGTGTGTTCCTTGTAAGGCGAGCTAGTGTTTGTTTCCGAGTCAGAAATGGAGTTGAATCCCATGCAGTTTTTGGTCCCACGAGCAAGAGATGTTTTCTGGTAAGAAGAGCCACTATTACGCTCCCATTGCCATATACAGTGCAAATAGCACTCGCGTCTGTTCCCAGGAAGTACAGTGTATTGTACTGAAGAGGATCTACTATTCTTGTCAGTTGCCTAAGCACAATTGAACTAGATATGGCCGTGTGTGTAGGAAGCATAGTTCTTTTGTTCTGAGCAAGCTCACTGTTTTGGCCCTTTAGGAAACACAGTAGAGTAGAAGAGTGCTCTTTTCTCAAAAGCAGAGTGTGTTTTTTGTAAGGGAGCTAGCGTTTGTTTCGCAGTCCTAAATGGTGTTGAATCACATGCAGTTTCTGGTCCTACGAGCAAGAGTTGTTTTCTGGTAAGAAGAGTCACTATTGCGCTCTCATTGTCATACACAGGGCAAATAGCACTGGCGTCTGTTCCCAGCATGTACAGTGTATTGGACTGAAGAGGATCTACTGTTCTTGTCAGTTTCCTAAGCAGAGTTAAACTAAATACAGTCGGTGTGTGTAGGAAGCACAGTTCTTTTGTTCTGAGAAAGCTCACTCTTCGGACCCTATAGGAAACACAGTAGAGTAGAAGTGTGCCCTTTTCTCAAAAGCAGAGTGTATTTCTTGTAAGGCGAGCTAGTGTTTGTTTCCCAGTCCTAAATGGTCTTGAATCCCATGCAGTTTCTGGTACTATGAGCAAGAGTTGTTTCTCGTAAGCAAAGTCACTATTGCGCTCCCATTGCCCTACACAGTGCAAATAGCACTGGCGACTGTTCCCAGCAAGTACAGTGTATTGGACTGAAGAGGATCTACTGTTCTTGTCAGTTTCCTAAGCAGAGTTGAACTGGATATGGCCCTTGTGTAGGAAGCACGCTTCTTCTGTTCTGAGCAAGCTCACTCTTCGGATCCCATAGGAAACAGAGAAGAGTAGAAGAGTGCTCTTATCTCAAAAGCAGAGTGTGTTTCTTGTAAGGCAAGCTAGCGTTTGTTTCCCAGTCCTAAATGGAGTTGAATCACATGCAGTTTTTGGTCCTACGAGCAAGAGTTGTTTTCTGGAAAGAAGAGTCACTATTGCGCTCCCATTGCTATACACAGAGCAAATAGCACTGGCGTCTGTTCCCAGCATGTGCAGTGTATTGGACTGAAGAGGATCTACTATTCTTGTCAGTTTCCTAAGCAGAGTTGTACTAAATATATTCGGTGTGTGTAGGAAGCACTGTTCTCTTGTTCTGAGCAGGCTCACTCTTCTGGCCCTATAGGAATCACATTAGAGTAGAGGAGTGCTCTTTTCTTAAAAGCAAAGTGTGTTTCTTGTAAGGCAAGCTAGCGTTTGTTTCCCAGTCCTAAATGGAGTAAAATCACATGCAGTTTCTGGTCCTACGAGCAAGAGGTGTTCTCTGGAGAGAAGGTCACTATTGCGCTCCCATTATCATACACAGGGCAAATAGCACTGGCGTCTATTCCCTGCATGTACAGTGTATTGGACTGAGGAGGATCTACTGTTCTTGTCAGTTTCCTAAGCAGAATTGAACTAGATAAGGCCGTGTGTGTAGGAAGCACAGTTCTTTTGTTCTGAGCAAGCTCACTGTTTTGGCCCTATAGGAAACACAGTAGAGTAGAAGAGTGCCCTTTTCTCAAAAGCAGAGTGTGTTTCTTGTAAGGCGAGCTAGCGTTTGTTTCCCAGTCCTAAATGGAGTTGAATCACATGCAATTTTTGGTCCTATGAGCAAGAGTTGTTTTATGGAAAGAAGAGTCACTATTGTGCTCCCAATGCCATACACAGTACTAATAGCACTGGCGTCTGTTCCCAGCAAGTACAGTGTATTGGACTGAAGAGGAGCAACTGTTCTTGTCAGTTTCCTAAGCAGAATTGAACTAGATATGGCCCGTGTGTGTAGGAAGCACGGTTCTTTTGTTCGGAGCAAGCTCACTGTTCGGACCCCATAGGAAACACGGTAGAGTAGATGAGTTGTCTTTTCTCAAAAGCAGAGTGTGTTTATTGTAAGGCGATCTAGCGTTTGTTTCCCAGTTCTAAATGGAGATGAATCTAATGCAGTTTCTGGCCCTACGAGCAAAAGTTGTTTTCTGGTAAGGAAAGTCACTATTGCGCTCCCATTGTAATACACAGGGCAAATAGCACTGGCTTCTATTCCCAGCATGTACAGTGTATTGGACTGAAGAGGATCTACTGTTCTTGTCAGTTTCCTAAGCAGAATTGAACTAGATATGGCCGTGTGTGTAGGAAGCACAGTTCTTTTGTTCTGAGCAAGCTCACTGTTTTGGCCCTATAGGAAACACAGTAGAGTAGAAGAGTGCCCTTTTCTCAAAAGCAGAGGATGTTTCTTGTAAGGCAAGCTAGCGTTTGTTATTCAGTCCTAAATGGAGTTGAATCACATGCAGTTTCCTGTCCTACGAGCAAGAGTTGTTTTCTAGTAAGAAGAGTCACTATTGCAATCCCATTGACATACACAGGTAAAATAGCACTGGCATCTGTTCCCAGCATGTACAGTGTATTGGACTGAATAGGATCTACTGTCCTTGTCAGTTTCCTATGCAGAACTGATCTAGATATCCCCCGTGTGTGTGTCGGAAGCACAATTCTTTTGTTCTGAGCAAGCTTATTGTTCTGGCTGTATAGGAAACACAGTAGAGTAGAAGAGTGCTCTTTTCTCAAAATCAGAGTGTGTTTCTTGTAAGGCGAGCTAGCGTTTGTTTCCCAGTCCTAAATGGAGTTGAATCACATGCAGTTTTTGGTCCTACGAGCAAGAGTTGATTTCTGGAAAGAAGAGTCACTATTGCGCTCCCAATGCCATACACAGTGCAAATAGCACTGGCGTCTGTTCCCAGCAAGTACAGTGTATTGGACTGAAGAGGAGCTACTGTTCTTGTCAGTTTCCTAAGCAGAGTTGAACTAGATATGGCCCGTGTGTTTAGGAAGCACAGTTCTTTTGTTCTGAGCAAGCTCACTGTTCGGGTCCCATAGGAAACACAGTAGAGTAGAAGAGTGCTCTTTTCTCAAAAGCAGAGTGTGTTTCTTATAAGGCGAGCAAGTGTTTGTTTCCCAGTCAGAAGTGGAGTTGAATCCCATGCAGTTTCTGGTCCTACAAGCAAGAGTTGTCTTCTGGTAAGAAGAGTCACTATTGCGCTCCAATTGTCATACAAATTACAAATATCACTGGCGTCTGTTCCCAGCATGTACAGTGTATTGGACTGAGGAGGATCTACTGTTATTGTCAGTTTTCTAAGCAGAATTGAATTAGATATGGCCGTGTGTGTAGGAAGCACAGTTCTTTTGTTCTGAGCAAGCTCACTGTTCTGGCCGAATAGGAAACACAGTAGAGTAGAAGAGTGATCTTTACTCAAAAGCAGAATGTGTTTCTTGTAAGGCGAGCTAGTGTTTGTTTCCCAGTCGTAAATGGAGTTGAATCACATGCAGTTTTTGGTCCTATGAGCAAGAGTTGTTTTCTGGTAAGGAAAGTCACTATTGTGCTCCCATTGCCATACACAGTGCAAATAACACTCACATCTGTTCCCATTAAGTACAGTGTATTGGACTGAAGAGGAGCTACTGTTCTTTCAGTTTCCTAAGTAGAGTTGAACTAGATATGGCCCGTGTGTGTAGGAAGCACATTTCCTTTTTTCTGAGCAAGCTCACTGTTCTGGCCCTATCGGAAACACATTAGAGTAGAAGAGTGCTCTTTTCTCAAAAGCAGAGTGTGTTTCTTGTAAGGCGAGCTAGCGTTTGTTTCCCAGTCCTAAATGGAGTTGAATCACATGCAGTTTCTGGTCCTGCGAGCAAGAGTTGTTTTCTGGTAAGAAGAGACAATATTGCGCTCCCATTGTCATACACAAGGCAAATAGCACTGGCGTCTATTCCCAGCATGTACAGTGTATTAGACTGTAGAGGATCTACTGTTCTTGTCAGTTTCCTAAGCAGAATTGAACCAGATATGGCCGTGTGTCTAGGAAGCACAGTTCTTTTGTTCTGAGCAAGCTCACTGTTTTGGCTCTATAGGAAACACAGTAGAGTAGAAGAGTGCTCTTTTCTCAAAAGAAGAGTGTGTTTCTTTTAAGGAGAGCTAGCGTTTGTTTCCCAGTCCTAAAAGGAGTTGAATCACATGAAGTTTTTGGTTCCATGAGCAAGAGTTGTTTTCTGTAAGGAAAGTCACTATTGCGCTCCCATTTCCATACACAGAGCAAATAGCACTCGCGTCTGTTCCCAGCAAGTACAGTGTATTGGACTGAAGAGGAGCTACTGTTCTTGTCAGTTTCCTAAACAGAGTTGAACTAGATATGGCCCGTTTGCATAGGAAGCACAGTTCTTTTGTTCTGAGCAAGCTCACTGTTCGGATCCCATAGGAAACACAGTAGAGTAGAAGAGTGCTCTTTTCTCAAAAGCAGAGTGTGTTCCTTGTAAGGCGAGCTAGTGTTTGTTTCCGAGTCAGAAATGGAGTTGAATCCCATCCAGTTTCTGGTCCCACGAGCAAGAGATGTTTTCTGGTAAGAAGAGTCACTATTACGCTCCCATTGCCATATACAGTGCAAATAGCACTCGCGTCTGTTCCCAGGAAGTACAGTGTATTGTACTGAAGAGGATCTACTATTCTTGTCAGTTGCCTAAGCAGAATTGAACTAGATATGGCCGTGTGTGTAGGAAGCATAGTTCTTTTGTTCTGAGCAAGCTCACTGTTTTGGCCCTTTAGGAAACACAGTAGAGTAGAAGAGTGCTCTTTTCTCAAAAGCAGAGTGTGTTTCTTGTAAGGGAGCTAGCGTTTGTTTCACAGTCCTAAATGGTGTTGAATCACATGCAGTTTCTGGTCCTACGAGCAAGAGATGTTTTCTGGTAAGAAGAGTCACTATTGCGCTCTCATTGTCATACACAGGGCAAATAGCACTGGCGTCTGTTCCCAGCATGTACAGTGTATTGGACTGAAGAGGATCTACTGTTCTTGTCAGTTTCCTAAGCAGAGTTAAACTAAATATAGTCGGTGTGTGTAGGAAGCACAGTTCTTTTGTTCTGAGCAAGCTCACTCTTCGGACCCTATAGGAAACACAGTAGAGTAGAAGTGTGCCCTTTTCTCAAAAGCAGAGTGTATTTCTTGTAAGGCGAGCTAGTGTTTGTTTCCCAGTCCTAAATGGTCTTGAATCCCATGCAGTTTCTGGTACTATGAGCAAGAGTTGTTTTCTGGTAAGCAAAGTCACTATTGCGCTCCCATTGCCCTACACAGTGCAAATAGCACTGGCGACTGTTCCCAGCAAGTACAGTGTATTGGACTGAAGAGGATCTACTGTTCTTGTCAGTTTCCTAAGCAGAGTTGAACTGGATATGGCCCTTGTGTAGGAAGCACACTTCTTCTGTTCTGAGCAAGCTCACTGTTCGGATCCCATAGGAAACACAGTAGAGTAGAAGAGTGCTCTTTTCTCAAGAGCAGAGTGTGTTTCTTGTAAGGCGAGCTAGCATTTGTTTCCCAGTCCTAAATGGAGTAAAATCACATGCAGTTTCTGGTCGTACGAGCAAGAGGTGTTCTCTGGAGAGAAGAGTCACTATTGCGCTCCCATTGTCATACACAGGGCAAATAGCACTGGCGTCTATTCCCTGCATGTACAGTGTATTGGACTGAGGAGGATCTACTGTTCTTGTCAGTTTCCTAAGCAGAATTGAACTAGATAAGGCCGTGTGTAGGAAGCACAGTTCTTTTGTTCTGAGCAAGCTCACTCTTTTGGCCCTATAGGAAACACAGTAGAGTAGAAGAGTGCCCTTTTCTCAAAAGCAGAGTGTGTTTCTTGTAAGGCAAGCTAGCGTTTGTTTCCCAGTCCTAAATGGAGTTGAATCACATGCAATTTTTGGTCCTATGAGCAAGAGTTGTTTTATGGAAGAAGAGTCACTATTGTGCTCCCATTGCCATACACAGTACTAATAGCACTGGCGTCTGTTCGCAGCAAGTACAGTGTATTGGACTGAAGAGGAGCAACTGTTCTTGACAGTTTCCTAAGCAGAATTGAACTAGATATTGCCCGTGTGTGTAGGAAGCACGGTTCTTTTGTTCGGAGCAAGCTCACTGTTCGGACCCCATAGGAAACACAGTAGAGTAGATGAGTTGTCTTTTCTCAAAAGCAGAGTGTGTTTATTGTAAGGCGAGCTAGCGTTTGTTTCCCAGTTCTAAATGGAGTTGAATCTCATGCAGTTTCTGGCCCTACGAGCAAGAGTTGCTCTGGTAAGGAAAGTCACTATTGTGCTCCCATTGCCACACACAGTGCAAATAGCACTGGCGTCTGTTCCCAGCAAGTACAGTGTATTGGACTGAAGAGGAGCTACTGTTCTTGTCAGTTTCCTAAGCAGAGTTGAACTGGATATGGCCCGTGTGTGTAGGAAGCATACTTCTTCTGTTCTGAGCAAGCACAATGTTCGGATCCCATAGGAAACACAGTAGAGTAGAAGAGTGCTCTTTTCTCAAAAGCAGAGTGTGTTTCTGGTAAGGCGAGCTAGCGTTTGTTTCCCAGTCCTAAATGGAGTTGAATCACATGCAGTTTCTGGTCCTACGAGCAAGAGTTGTTTTCTGGTAAGAAGAGTCACTATTGCGCTCCCATTGTCATACACAGTGCAAATAGCACTGGCGTCTTTTCCCAGCAAGTACAGTGTATTGGACTGAAGAGGAGCGACTGTTCTTGTCAGTTTCCTAAGCAGAGTTGAACTGGATATGGCCCGTGTGTAGGAAGCACACTTCTTCTGTTCTGAGCAAGCTCACTGTTCGGACCCCATAGGAAACACAGTAGAGTAGAAGAGTGCTCTTTTCTCAAAAGCAGAGTGTGTTTCTTGTAAGGCGATCTAGCGTTTGTTTCCCAGTTCTAAATGGAGTTGAATCTCATGCAGTTTCTGGCCCTACGAGCAAGAGTTGTTTTCTGGTAAGGAAAGTCACTATTGCGCTCCCATTGACATACACAGGTAAAATAGCACTGGCATCTGTTCCCAGCATGTACAGTGTATTGGACTGAAAAGGATCTACTGTCCTTGTCAGTTTCCTATGCAGAATTGATCTAGATATCCCCCGTGTGTGTGTCGGAAGCACAATTCTTTTGTTCTGAGCAAGCTTATTGTTCTGGCTGTATAGGAAACACAGTAGAGTAGAAGAGTGCTCTTTTCTCAAAATCAGAGTGTGTTTCTTGTAAGGCGAGCTAGCGTTTGTTTCCCAGTCCTAAATGGAGTTGAATCACATGCAGTTTTTGGTCCTACGAGCAAGAGTTGATTTCTGGAAAGAAGAGTCACTATTGCGCTCCCATTGCCATACACAGTGCAAATAGCACTGGCGTCTGTTCCCAGCAAGTACAGTGTATTGGACTGAAGAGGAGCTACTGTTCTTGTCAGTTTCCTAAGCAGAGTTGAACTAGATATGGCCCGTGTGTTTAGGAAGCATAGTTCTTTTGTTCTGAGCAAGCTCACTATTTGGGTCCCATAGGAAACACAGTAGAGTAGAAGAGTGCTCTTTTCTCAAAAGCAGAGTGTGTTTCTTATAAGGCGAGCAAGTGTTTGTTTCCCAGTCAGAAGTGGAGTTGAATCCCATGCAGTTTCTGGTCCTACAAGCAAGAGTTGTCTTCTGGTAAGAAGAGTCACTATTGCGCTCCAATTGTCATACAAATTACAAATATCACTGGCGTCTGTTCCCAGCATGTACAGTGTATTGGACTGAGGAGGATCTACTGTTATTGTCAGTTTTTTAAGCAGAATTGAATTAGATATGGCCGTGTGTGTAGGAAGCACAGTTCTTTTGTTCTGAGCAAGCTCACTGTTCTGGCCCTATAGGAAACACAGTAGAGTAGAAGAGTGATCTTTACTCAAAAGCAGAATGTGTTTCTTGTAAGGCGAGCTAGTGTTTGTTTCCCAGTCCTAAATGGAGTTGAATCACATGCATTTTTTGGTCCTATGAGCAAGAGTTGTTTTCTGGTAAGGAAAGTCACTATTGTGCTCCCATTGCCATACACAGTGCAAATAACACTCACATCTGTTCCCATTAAGTACAGTGTATTGGAATGAAGAGGAGCTACTGTTCTTTCAGTTTCCTAAGTAGAGTTGAACTAGATATGGCCCGTGTGTGTAGGAAGCACATTTCCTTTTTTCTGAGCAAGCTCACTGTTCTGGCCCTATCAGAAACACATTAGAGTAGAAGAGTGCTCTTTTCTCAAAAGCAGAGTGTGTTTCTTGTAAGGCGAGCTAGCGTTTGTTTCCCAGTCCTAAATGGAGTTGAATCA
Organism: Peromyscus eremicus; assembly: GCF_949786415.1. Lineage (NCBI taxonomy): Eukaryota > Metazoa > Chordata > Mammalia > Rodentia > Cricetidae > Peromyscus > Peromyscus eremicus. The sequence continues at coordinate 97,955 of NW_026735309.1, forward strand.
CATGCAGTTTCTGGTCCTGCGAGCAAGAGTTGTTTTCTGGTAAGAAGAGACAATATTGCGCTCCCATTGTCATACACAAGGCAAATAGCACTGGCGTCTATTCCCAGCATGTACAGTGTATTAGACTGTAGAGGATCTACTGTTCTTGTCAGTTTCCTAAGCAGAATTGAACCAGATATGGCCGTGTGTCTAGGAAGCACAGTTCTTTTGTTCTGAGCAAGCTCACTGTTTTGGCTCTATAGGAAACACAGTAGAGTAGAAGAGTGCTCTTTTCTCAAAAGAAGAGTGTGTTTCTTTTAAGGAGAGCTAGCGTTTGTTTCCCAGTCCTAAAAGGAGTTGAATCACATGAAGTTTTTGGTTCCATGAGCAAGAGTTGTTTTCTGTAAGGAAAGTCACTATTGCGCTCCCATTTCCATACACAGAGCAAATAGCACTCGCGTCTGTTCCCAGCAAGTACAGTGTATTGGACTGAAGAGGAGCTACTGTTCTTGTCAGTTTCCTAAACAGAGTTGAACTAGATATGGCCCGTGTGCGTAGGAAGCACAGTTCTTTTGTTCTTAGCAAGCTCACTGTTCGGATCCCATAGGAAACACAGTAGAGTAGAAGAGTGCTCTTTTCTCAAAAGCAGAGTGTGTTCCTTGTAAGGCGAGCTAGTGTTTGTTTCCGAGTCAGAAATGGAGTTGAATCCCATGCAGTTTCTGGTCCCACGAGTAAGAGATGTTTTCTGGTAAGAAGAGTCACTATTACGCTCCCATTGCCATATACAGTGCAAATAGCACTCGCGTCTGTTCCCAGGAAGTACAGTGTATTGTACTGAAGAGGATCTACTATTCTTGTCAGTTGCCTAAGCACAATTGAACTAGATATGGCCGTGTGTGTAGGAAGCATAGTTCTTTTGTTCTGAGCAAGCTCACTGTTTTGGCCCTTTAGGAAACACAGTAGAGTAGAAGAGTGCTCTTTTCTCAAAAGCAGAGTGTGTTTTTTGTAAGGGAGCTAGCGTTTGTTTCGCAGTCCTAAATGGTGTTGAATCACATGCAGTTTCTGGTCCTACGAGCAAGAGTTGTTTTCTGGTAAGAAGAGTCACTATTGCGCTCTCATTGTCATACACAGGGCAAATAGCACTGGCGTCTGTTCCCAGCATGTACAGTGTATTGGACTGAAGAGGATCTACTGTTCTTGTCAGTTTCCTAAGCAGAGTTAAACTAAATATAGTCGGTGTGTGTAGGAAGCACAGTTCTTTTGTTCTGAGAAAGCTCACTCTTCGGACCCTATAGGAAACACAGTAGAGTAGAAGTGTGCCCTTTTCTCAAAAGCAGAGTGTATTTCTTGTAAGGCGAGCTAGTGTTTGTTTCCCAGTCCTAAATGGTCTTGAATCCCATGCAGTTTCTGGTACTATGAGCAAGAGTTGTTTCTCGTAAGCAAAGTCACTATTGCGCTCCCATTGCCCTACACAGTGCAAATAGCACTGGCGACTGTTCCCAGCAAGTACAGTGTATTGGACTGAAGAGGATCTACTGTTCTTGTCAGTTTCCTAAGCAGAGTTGAACTGGATATGGCCCTTGTGTAGGAAGCACACTTCTTCTGTTCTGAGCAAGCTCACTGTTCGGATCCCATAGGAAACACAGTAGAGTAGAAGAGTGCTCTTTTCTCAAAAGCAGAGTGTGTTTCTTGTAAGGCGAGCTAGCATTTGTTTCCCAGTCCTAAATGGAGTAAAATCACATGCAGTTTCTGGTCGTACGAGCAAGAGGTGTTCTCTGGAGAGAAGAGTCACTATTGCGCTCCCATTGTCATACACAAGGCAAATAGCACTGGCGTCTATTCCCTGCATGTACAGTGTATTGGACTGAGGAGGATCTACTGTTCTTGTCAGTTTCCTAAGCAGAATTGAACTAGATAAGGCCGTGTGTGTAGGAAGCACAGTTCTTTTGTTCTGAGCAAGATCACTGTTTTGGCCCTTTAGGAAACACAGTAGAGTAGAAGAGTGCCCTTTTCTCAAAAGCAGAGTGTGTTTCTTGTAAGGCAAGCTAGCATTTGTTTCCCAGTCCTAAATGGAGTTGAATCACATGCAATTTTTGGTCCTATGAGCAAGAGTTGTTTTATGGAAAGAAGAGTCACTATTGTGCTCCCATTGCCATACACAGTACTAATAGCACTGGCGTCTGTTCGCAGCAAGTACAGTGTATTGGACTGAAGAGGAGCAACTGTTCTTGTCAGTTTCCTAAGCAGAATTGAACTAGATATTGCCCGTGTGTGTAGGAAGCACGGTTCTTTTGTTCGGAGCAAGCTCACTGTTCGGACCCCATAGGAAACACAGTAGAGTAGATGAGTTGTCTTTTCTCAAAAGCAGAGTGTGTTTATTGTAAGGCGAGCTAGCGTTTGTTTCCCAGTTCTAAATGGAGTTGAATCTCATGCAGTTTCTGGCCCTACGACCAAGAGTTGCTCTGGTAAGGAAAGTCACTATTGTGCTCCCATTGCCACACACAGTGCAAATAGCACTCGCGTCTGTTACCATCAAGTACAGTGTAATGGACTGAAGAGGATCTACTGTTCTTGTCAGTTTCCTAAGAAGAGTTGGAATAGATATGGCCCGTGTGTGTAGGAAGCACAGTTTTTTTGTTCTGAGCAAGCTCACTGTTTTGGCCCTTTAGGAAACACAGTAGAGTAGAAGAGTGCTCTTTTCTCAAAAGCAGAGTGTGTTTCTTGTAAGGGAGCTAGCGTTTGTTTCCCAGTCCTAAATGGAGTTGAATCACATGCAGTTTCTGGTCCTACAAGCAAGAGTTGTTTTCTGGAAAGGAAAGTCACTATTGCGCTCCCATTGTCATACACAGTGCAAATAGCACTGGCGTCTTTTCCCAGCAAGTACAGTGTATTGGACTGAAGAGGATCTACTGTTCTTGTCAGTTTCAGAAGCAGAGTTGAACTGGATATGGCCCGTGTGTAGGAAGCACACTTCTTCTGTTCTGAGCAAGCTCACTGTTCGGACCCCATAGGAAACACAGTAGAGTAGAAGAGTGCTCTTTTCTCAAAAACAGAGTGTGTTTCTTGTAAGGAGAGCTAGCGTTTGTTTCCCAGTCGTAAAAGGAGTTGAATCACATGCAGTTTTTGGTCCTATGAGCAAGAGTTGTTTTCTGGAAAGAAGAGTCACTATTGCGCTCCCATTGCTATACACAGGGCAAATAGCACTGGCGTCTGTTCCCAGCATGTGCAGTGTATTGGACTGAAGAGGATCTACTGTTCTTGTCAGTTTCCTAAGCATAGTTGAACTAAGTATAGTCGGTGTGTGTAGGAAGCACAGTTCTTTTTTTCTGAGCAAGCTCACTCTTCTGGCCCTATAAGAATCACATTAGAGTAGAAGAGTGCTCTTTTCTCAAAAGCAGAGTGTGTTTCTCGTAAGGCAAGCTAGCGTTTGTTTCCCAGTCCTAAATGGAGTAAAATCACATGCAGTTTCTGGTCCTACGAGCAAGAGTTGTTTTCTGGAAAGAAGAGTCACTATTGCGCTCCCATTGCTATACACAGGGCAAATAGCACTGGCGTCTGTTCCCAGCAAGTACAGTGTATTGGACTGAAGAGGAGCAACTGTTCTTGTCAGTTTCCTAAGCAGAATTGAACTAGATATGGCCCGTGTGTGTAGGAAGCACGGTTCTTTTGTTCGGAGCAAGCTCACTGTTCGGACCCCATAGGAAACACAATAGAGTAGATGAGTTGTCTTTTCTCAAAAGCAGAGTGTGTTTAATGTAAGGCGATCTAGCGTTTGTTTCCCAGTTCTAAATGGAGTTGAATCTCATGCAGTTTCTGGCCCTACGAGCAAGAGTTGTTTTCTGGTAAGGAAAGTCACTATTGCGCTCCCATTGTAATACACAGGGCAAATAGCACTGGCTTCTATTCCCAGCATGTACAGTGTATTGGACTGAAGAGGAGCTACTGTTCTTGTCAGTTTCCTAAGCAGGGTTGAACTAGATATGGCCCGTGTGTGTAGGAAGCACGGTTCTTTTGTTCGGAGCAAGCTCACTGTTCGGACACCATATGAAACACAGTAGAGTAGATGAGTTGTCTTTTCTCAAAAGAAGAGTGTGTTTATTGTAAGGCAACGTAGCGTTTTTTTCCCAGTTCTAAATGAAGTTGAATCTCATGCAGTTTCTGGTCCTACGAGCAAGAGTTGTTTTCTGGTAAGGAAAGTCACTATTGCGCTCCCATTGCCACACACAGTGCAAATAGCACTGGCGTCTGTTCGCAGCAAGTACAGTGTATTGGACTGAAGAGGATCTACTGTTCTTGTCAGTTTCCTAAGAAGAGTTGGATTAGATATGGCCCATGTGTGTAGGAAGCACAGTTCTTTTGTTCTGAGCAAGCTCACTCTTCGGACCCTACAGGAAACACAGTAGAGTAGAAGTGTGCTCTTTTCTCAAAAGCAGAGTGTATTTCTTGTAAGGCGAGCTAGTGTTTGTTTCCAAGTCCTAAATGGTGTTGAATCCCATGCAGTTTCTGGTCCTATGAGCAAGAGTTGTTTTCTGGTAAGGAAAATCACTATTGCGCTCCCATTGCCATACACAGTGCAAATAGCACTGGAGTCTGTTCCCAGCAAGTACAGTGTATTGGACTGAAGAGGAGCTACTGTTCTTGTCAGTTTCCTAAGCAGAGTTGAACTGGATATGGCGCGTGTGTGTTGGAAGCACACTTCTACTGTTCTTAGCAAGCTCACTGTTCAGATCCCATAGGAAACACAGTAGAGTAGAAGAGTGCTCTTTTCTCAAAAGCAGAGTGTGTTTCCTGTAAGGCAAGCTAGTGTTTGTTTCCCAGTCCTAAATGGAGTAAAATCACATGCAGTTTCTGGTCCTATGAGCAAGAGTTGTTTTCTGGTAAGAAGAGTCACTATTGCGCTCCCATTGTCATACACAGGGAAAATAGCACTGGCGTCTACTCCCAGCATGTACAGTGTATTGGACTGAAGAGGATCTACTGTTCTTGTCAGTTTCCTAAGGAGAATTGAACTAGATATGGCCGTGTGTGTAGGAAGCACAGTTCTTTTTTTCTGAGCAAGCTCTCTGTTTTGGCCCTATAGGAAACACAGTAGAGTAGAAGAGTGCCCTTTTGTCAAAAACAGAGTGTGTTTCTTGTAAGGCGAGCTAGCTTTTGTTTCCCAGTCCTAAATGGAGTTGAATCAAATGCAGTTTTGGGTCCCATGAGCAAGAGTTGTTTTCTGAAATAAAGAGTCACTATTGCGCTCCCATTGCCATACACAGTGCAAATAGCACTGGCGTCTGTTCCCAGCAAGTACAGTTTATTGGACTGAAGAGGATCTACTATTCTTGTCAGTTTCCTAAGCAGAATTGAACTAGATATGGCCGTGTGTGTAGGAAGCACAGTTCTTTTTTTCTGAGCAAGCTCACTGTTTTGGCTCTATAGGAAACACAGTAGAGTAGAAGAGTGCTCTTTTCTCAAAAGCACAGTGTGTTTCTTGTAATGCGATCTAGCATTTGTTTCCCAGTCCTAAATGGAGTTGAATCACATGCACTTTTTGGTCCCATGAGCAAGAGTTGTTTTCTGTAAAGAAGAGTCACTATTGTGCTCACATTGCCATACACAGTGCAAATAGCACTGGCGTCTGTTCCCAGCAAGTACAGTGTATTGGACTGAAGTGGAGCTACTGTTCTTGTCAGTTTCCTACGCACAGTTGAACTAGATATGGCCCGTGTGTGTAGGAAGCACGGTTCTTTTTTTCGGAGCAAGCTCACTGTTCAGACACCGTAGGAAACACAGTACACTAGAAAAGCTCTCTTTTCTCAAAAGCAGAGTGTGTTTATTGTAAGGTGAGCTAGCGTTTGTTTCCCAGTTCTAAATGGAGTTGAATCACATGCAGTTTCTGGTCCTACAAGCAAGAGTTGTTTTCTGGTAAGGAAAGTCCATATTGCGCTCCCATTGCCACACACAGTGCAAATAGCACTCGCGTCTGTTACCATCAAAGTACTGTGTATTGGACTGAAGAGGATCTACTGTACTTGTCAGTTTCCTAAGCAGAGTTGAACTACATATAGTCGGTGTGTTTAGGAAGCACAGTTCTTTTGTTCTGAGCAAGCTCACTGTTTTGGCCCTATAGGAAACACATTAGAGTAGAAGTGTGCTCTTTTCTCAAAAGCAGAGTGTGTTTCTTGTAATGCGAGCTAGCGTTTTTTTCCCGGTTCTAAATGGAGTTGAATCACATGCATTTTCTGGTCCTATGAGCAAGAGTTGTTTTCTGAAAAGAAGAGTCACTATTGCGATCCCATTGCTATACACAGGGCAAATAGCACTGGCGTCTGTTCCCAGCATGTGCAGTGTATTTGACTGAAGAGGATCTACTGTTCTTGTCAGTTTCCTAAGCAGAATTGAACTAAATATAGTCGGTGTGTGTAGGAAGCACAGTTCTTTTGTTCTGAGCAAGCTCACTCTTCTGGCCCTATAGGAAACACTTTAGAGTAGAAGAGTGCTCTTTCTCAAAAGCAGAGTGTGTTTCCTGTAAGGCAAGCTAGCGTTTGTTTCCCAGTCCTAAATGGAGTAAAATCACATGCAGTTTCTGGTCCTACGAGCAAGAGTTGTTTTCTGGTAAGAAGAGTCACTATTGCGCTCCCATTGTCATACACAGGGCAAATAGCACTGGCGTCTATTCCCTGCATGTACAGTGTATTGGACTGAAGAGGATCTACTGTTCTTGTCAGTTTCCTAAGCAGAATTGAACTAGATATGGCCGTGTGTGTAGGAAGCACAGTTCTTTTGTTCTGAGCAAGCTCTCTGTTTTGGCCCTATAGGAAACACAGTAGAGTAGAAGAGTGCCCCTTTTCTCAAAAACAGAGTGTGTTTCTTGTAAGGCGAGCTAGCGTTTGTTTTTCAGTCCTAAATGGAGTTGAATCACATGCAGTTTCTGGTCCTATGACCAAGAGTTGTTTTGTGGTAAGAAGAGTCACTATTGCGCTCCCATTTCATACTCAGGGCAAATAGCACTGGCGTCTGTTCCCAGCATGTACAGTGTATTGGACTGAAGAGGATCTACTGTCCTTGTCAGTTTCCTAAGCAGAATTGATGTAGATATGGCCCGTGTTGATAGGAAGCACAGTTCTTTTGTTCTGAGCAAGCTCACAGTTCGGACCCCATAAGAAAAACAGTAGAGTAGAAGAGTGCTTTTTTCTCAAAAGCAGAGTGTGTTTCTTGTAAGGCGAGCTAGCGTTTGTTTCCCAGTCCTAAATGGAGTTGAATCACATGCAGTTTCTGTTCCTACGAGCAAGAGTTGTTTTCTGGTAAGAAGAGTCACTATAGTGCTCCCATTGTCATTCACAGGGCAAATATCACTGGCGTCTGTTCCCAGCATACAGTGTATTGGACTGAAGAGGATCTACTGTCCTTGTGAGTTTCCTATGCAGACTTGATCTAGATATGGCCCCTGTGTGTAGGACGCACAGTTCTTTGGTTCTGAGCAAGCTCACTGTTCTGGCCCTATAGGAAACACAGTAGAGTAGAAGAGTGCTCTTTTCCCAAAAGCAGAGTGTGTTTCTTGTAAGGCGAGCTAGTATTTGTTTCCCAGTCCTAAATGGAATTGAATCACATGCAGTTTTTGGTCCTACGAGCAAGATTTGTTTTCTGGAAAGAAGCGACACTATTGCGCTCCCATTGCCATACACAGTGCAAATAGCTCTGGCGTCTGTTCCCAGCAAGTACAGTGTATTGGACTGAAGAGGAGCTACTGTTCTTTTCAGTTTCCTAAGCAGAGTTGAACTAGATATAGTCGGTGTGTGTAGGAAGCACAGTTCTTTTATTCTGAGCAAGCTCACTTTTCTGGCCCTATAGGAAACACATTAGAGTAGAAGAGTGCTCTTCTCTCAAAAGCAGAGTGTGTTTCTTGTAAGGCGAGCTAGTGTTTGTTTCCGAGTCCTAAATGGAGTGTAATCACATGCAGTTTCGGGTAGTACGAGCAAGAGTTGTTTTCTGGTAAGAAGAGTCACTATTGCACTCCAATTGTCATACACAGGGCAAAAAGCACTGGCATCTATTCCCAGCATGTACAGTGTATTGGACTGAAGAGGATCTACTGTTCTTGTCATTTTCCTAAGCAGAATTGAACCAGATATGGCTGTGTGTGTAGGAAGCACAGTTCTTTTGTTCTGAGCAAGCTCACTGTTTTGACTCTATAGGAAACACAGTAGAGTAGAAGAGTGCTCTTTTCTCAAAAGCAGAGTGTGTTTCTTGTAAGGCGAGCTAGCTTTTGTTTCCCAGTGCTAAATGGAGTTGAATCACATGCAGTTTTGGGTCCCATGAGCAAGAGTTGTTTTCTGAAATAAAGAGTCACTATTGCGCTCCCATTGCCATACACAGTGCAAATAGCACTGGCGTCTGTTCCCAGCAAGTACAGTTTATTGGACTGAAGAGGATCTACTATTCTTGTCAGTTTCCTAAGCAGAATTGAACTAGATATGGCCGTGTGTGTAGGAAGCACAGTTCTTTTTTTCTGAGCAAGCTCACTGTTTTGGCTCTATAGGAAACACAGTAGAGGAGAAGAGTGCTCTTTTCTCAAAAGCACAGTGTGGTTCTTGTAAGGTGATCTAGCATTTGTTTCCCAGTACTAAATGGAGTTGAATCACATGCACTTTTTGGTGCCATGAGCAAGAGTTGTTTTCTGGAAAGAAGAGTCACTATTGTGCTCACATTGCCATACACAGTGCAAATAGCACTGGCGTCTGTTCCCAGCAAGTACAGTGTATTGGACTGAAGAGGAGCTACTGTTCTTGTCAGTTTCCTAAGCACAGTTGAACTAGATATGGCCCGTGTGTGTAGAAAGCACGGTTCTTTTTTTCTGAGCAAGCTCACTGTTGTGGCCCTATAGGAAACACATTAGAGTAGAAGTGTGCTCTTTTCTCAAAAGCAGATTGTGTTTCTTGTAATGCGAGCTAGCGTTTTTTTCCCGGTTCTAAATGGAGTTGAATCACATGCATTTTCTGGTCCTATGAGCAAGAGTTGTTTTCTGGTAAGAAGAGTCACTATTGCGCTCCCATTGTAATACACAGGGCAAATAGCACTGGCGTCTATTCCCAGCATGTACAGTGTATTGGACTGAAGAGGATCTACTGTTCTTGTCAGTTTCCTAAGCAGAATTGAACTAGATATGGACATTTGTGTAGTAAGCACAGTTTTTTTGTTCTGAGCAAGCTCACTGTTTTGGCCCTATAGGAAACACAGTAGAGTAGAAGAGTGCCCTTTTCTCAGAGGCAGAGTGTGTTTCGTGTAAGGCGAGCTAGCGTTTGTTTCCCAGTCCTAAATGGAGTTGAATCACATGCAGTTTCTAGTTCTAGGAGCAAGAGTTGTTTTCTGGTAAGAAGAGTCACTATTGCACTCCCATTGTCATACACAGGGCAAATAGCACTGGCGTCTGTTCCCAGCATGTACAGTGTATTGGACTGAAGAGGATCTACTGTTCATGTCATTTACCTCTGCAGAATTGACCTAGATATGGCCCGTGTGTGTAGGAAGCACACTTCTTTTGTTCTGAGCAAGCTCACTGTTCTGGCTCTATAGGAAACACAGTAGAGTAGAAGAGTGCTCTTTTCTCAAAAGCAGAGTGTGTTTCTTGTAAGGCCAGCTGGCATTTGTTTCACGTCCTAAATGGAGTTGAATCACATGCAGTTTTTGGTCCTACGAGCAAGAGTTGTTTTCTGGTAAGAAGAGTCACTATTGTGCTCCCATTTCCATACACAGTGCAAATAGCACTCGCGTCTGTTCCCAGCAAGTACAGTATTTTGTACTGAAGAGGAGCTACTGTTCTTGTCAGTTTCCTAAGCAGAGTTGAACTAGATATGGCCCGTGTGTGTAGGAAGCACAGTTCTTTTGTTCTGAGCAAGCTCACTGTTCGGACCCCATAGGAAACACAGTAGAGTAGATGAGTGGTCTTTTCTCAGAAGCAGAATGTGTTTCTTCTAAGGCGAGCTAGCGTTTGTTTCCCAGTCCTAAATGGAGTTGAATCACATGCAGTTTCTCGTCCCACCAGCAAGAGTTGTTTTCTGGTAGGAAGAGTCACTATTGCGTTCCCATTGTCATACACAGGGCAAATAGCACTGGCGTCTATTCCCAGCATGTACAGTGTATTGGACTGAAGAGGATCTACTGTTCTTGTCAGTTTCCTACGCAGAATTGAACTAGATATGGCTGTGTGTGTAGGAAGCACAATTCTTTTTTTCTGAGCAAGCTCACTGTTTTGGCCCTATAGGAAACACATTAGAGTAGAAGAGTGCTCTTTTCTCAAAAGCAGAGTGTGTTTCTTGTAAGGCGAGCTAGCATTTGTTTCCCAGTCCTAAATTGAGCTGAATCACATGCAGTTTCTGTTCCTACGAGCAAGAGTTGTTTTCTGGTAAGAAGAGTCACTATTGTGCTCCCATTGCCATACACAGGTTAAATAGCACTCGTGTCTGTTCCCAGCATGTACAGTGTATTGGACTGAAGAGGATCTACTGTCCTTGTCAGTTTCCTAAGCAGAATTGATGTAGATAAGGCCCGTGTTTGTAGGAAGCACAATTCTTTTGTTCTGAGCAAGCTCACAGTTCAGACCCCATAAGAAACACAGTAGAGTAGAAGAGTGCTCTTTTCTCAAAAGCAGAGTGTGTTTCTTGTAAGGCGAGCTAGCGTTTGTTTCCCAGTCCTAAATGGAGTTGAATCACATACAGTTTCTGTTCCTACGAGCAAGAGTTGTTTTCAGGTAAGAAGAGTCACTATAGTTCTCCCATTGTCATACACAGGGCAAATATCACTGGCGTCTGTTCCCAGCATACAGTGTATTGGACTGAAGAGGATCTACTGTCCTTGTCAGTTTCCTATGCAGACTTGATCTAGATAGGGCCCCTGTGTGTAGGAAGCACAGTTCTTTTGTTCTGAGAAAGCTCACTGTTCTGGCCCTACAGGAAACACAGTAGAGTAGAAGAGTGCTCTTTTCCCAAAAGCAGAGTAAGTTTCTTGTAAGGTGAGCTAGTATTTGTTTCCCAGTCCTAAATGGAATTGAATCACATGCAGTTTTTGGTCCTACGAGCAAGATTTGTTTTCTGGAAAGAAGAGTCACTATTGCGCTCCCATTGCCATACACAGTGCAAATAGCACTGGCGTCTGTTCCCAGCAAGTACAGTGTATTGGACTGAAGAGGAGCTACTGTTCTTTTCAGTTTCCTAAGCAGAGTTGAACTAGATATAATCGGTGTGTGTAGGAAGCACAGTTCTTTTGTTCTGAGCAAGCTCACTTTTCTGGCCTATAGCAAACACATTAGAGTAGAAGAGTGCTCTTTTCTCAAAAGCAGAGTGTGTTTCTTGTAAGGCGAGCTAGCATTTGTTTCCCAGTCCTAAATGGAGTTGAATCACATGCAGTTTTGGGTCCCATGAGCAAGAGTTGTTTTCTGGAAAGAAGAGTCACTATTGCGCTCCCATTGCCATACACAGTGCAAATAGCACTGGCGTCTGTTCCCAGCAAGCACAGTTTATTGGACCGAAGAGGATCTAGTATTCTTGTCAGTTTCTTCAGCAGAATTGAACTAGAAATGGCCGTGTGTGTAGGAAGCACAGTTCTTTTTTCTGAGCAAGCTCACTGTTTTGGCTCTATAGGAAACACAGTAGAGTAGAAGAGTGCTCTTTTCTCAAAAGCAGAGTGTGTTTCTTGTAAGGCGATCTAGCATTTGTTTCCCAGTCCTAAATGGAGTTGAATCACAGGCACTTTTTGGTCCCATGAGAAAGAGTTGTTTTCTGGAAAGAAGAGTCACTATTGCGCTCACATTGCCATACACAGTGCAAATAGCACTGGGCGTCTGTTCCCAGCAAGTACAGTGTATTGGACTGAAGAGGAGCTACTGTTCTTGTCAGTTTCCTAAGCAGAGTTGAACTAGATATGGCCCGTGTGTGTAGGAAGCACAGTTCTTTTGTTCTGAGCAAGCTCACTGTTCGGACACCGTAGGAAACACAGTAGACTAGAAAAGCTCTCTTTTCTCAAAAGCAGAGTGTGTTTATTGTAAGTTGAGCTAGCGTTTGTTTCCCAGTTCTAAATGGAGTTGAAACACATGCAGTTTCTGGTCCTACGAGCAAGAGTTTTTTTCTGGTAAGGAAAGTCCCTATTGCGCTCCCATTGCCACACACAGTGCAAATAGCACTCGCGTCTGTTACCATCAAGTACAGTGTATTGGACTGAATAGGATCTACTGTTATTGTCAGTTTCCTAAGCCGAATTGAACTAGATATGGCCGTGTTTGTAGGAAGCACAGTTCTTTTGTTCTGAGCAAGCTCACTGTTCTGGCCCTATAGGAAACACAGTAGAGTAGAAGAGTGATGTTTTCTCACAAGAAGAGTGTGTTTCATGTAAGGCGAGCTAGTGTTTGTTTCCCAGTCCTAAATGGAGTTGAATCACATGCAGTTTTTGGTCCTACGAACAAGATTTGTTTTCTGGTAAGGAAAGTCACTATTGTGCTCCCATTGCCATACACACTGCAAATAGCACTCGCATCTGTTCCCATTAAGTACAGTGTATTGGACTGAAGAGGAGCTACTGTTCTTTCAGTTTCCTAAGTAGAGTTGAACTAGATATGGCCCGTGTGTGTAAGAAGCACAGTTCTTTTTTTCTGAGCAAGCTCACTGTTCTGGCCCTATAGGAAACACAGCAGAGTAGAAGAGTGCTCTTTTCTCAAAAGCAGAGTGTGTTTCTTGTAAGGCGAGCTAGCGTTTGTTTCCCAGTCCTAAATGGAGTTGAATCACATGAAGTTTCTGGTCCTATGAACAAGAGATGTTTTCTGGTAAGAAGAGTCACTATTGCGCTCCCATTGTCATACACAATGCAAATAGCACTGGCGTCTCTTCCCAGCATGTACAGTATATTAGACTGTAGAGGATCTACTGTTCTTGTCAGTTTCCTAAGCAGAATTGAACCAGATATGGCCGTGTGTCTAGGAAGCACCGTTCTTTTGTTCTGAGCAAGCTCACTGTTTTGGCTCTATAGGAAACACAGTAGAGTAGAAGAGTGCTCTTTTCTCAAAAGCAGAGTGTGTTTCTTGTAAGGCGAGCTAGCGTTTGTTTCCCAATCCTAAATGGAGTTGAATCACATGCAGTTTCTGCTCCTATGAGCAAGAGTTGTTTTCTGGTAAGAAGAGTCACTATTGAGCTCCCATTGTCATACACAGGGCAAATAGCACTCGCGTCTGTTCCCAGCAAGTACAGTGTATTGGACTGAAGAGGATCTACTGTCCTTGTCAGTTTCCTATGAAGAATTGATCTAGATATGGTCCGTGTGTGTATGAAGCACAGTTCTTTTGTTCTGAGCAAGCTCACTGTTCTGGCTGTATAGGAAACACAGTAGAGAAGAAGAGTGCTCTTTTCTCAAAAGCAGAGTGTGTTTCTTGTAAGGCGAGCTAGCGATTGTTTCCCAGTCCTAAATGGAGTTGAATCTCATGCAGTTTTTGGTCCTAAGATCAAGTGTTGTTTTCTGGAAAGAAGAGTCACTATTGCGCTCCCATTGCCATACACAGTGCAAATAGCACTCACATCAGTTCCCAACAAGTACAGTGTATTGGACTGAAGAGGAGCTACTGTTCTTGTCAGTTTCCTAAGCATATTGAACTAAATATAGTCGGTGTGTGTTGGAAGCACAGTTCTTTTCTTCTGAGCAAGATCACTCTTCTGGCTCTATAGGAAAAACATTAGAGTAGAAGAGTGCCCTTTCCTAAAAGCAGAGTGTGTTTCTTGTAAGACGAGCTAGCGTTTGTTTCCCAGTCCTAAATGGAGTAAAATCACATGCAGTTTCTGTTCCTACAAGCAAGAGTTGTTTTCTGGTAAGAAGTGTCACTATTGCGCTCCCATTGTAATACACAGGGCAAATAGCACTGGCTTCTATTCCCAGCATGTACAGTGTATTGGACTGAAGAGGATCTACTGTTCTTGTCAGTTTCCTAAGCAGAATTGAACTAGATATGGCCGTGTGTGTAGGAAGCACAGTTCTTTTGTTCTGAGCAAGCTCTCTGTTTTGGCCCTATAGGAAACACAGTAGAGTAGAAGAGTGCCCTTTTCTCAAAAACAGAGTGTGTTTCTTGTAAGGCGAGCTAGCGTTTGTTTTTCAGTCCTAAATGGAGTTGAATCACATGCAGTTTCTGGTCCTATGACCAAGAGTTGTTTTGTGGTAAGAAGAGTCACTATTGCGCTCCCATTGTCATACACAGGGCAAATAGCACTGGCGTCTGTTCCCAGCATGTACAGTGTATTGGACTGAAGAGGATCTACTGTCCTTGTCAGTTTCCTAAGCAGAATTGATGTAGATATGGCCCGTGTTGATAGGAAGCACAGTTCTTTTGTTCTGAGCAAGCTCACAGTTCGGACCCCATAAGAAAAACAGTAGAGTAGAAGAGTGCTTTTTTCTCAAAAGCAGAGTGTGTTTCTTGTAAGGCGAGCTAGCGTTTGTTTCCCAGTCCTAAATGGAGTTGAATCACATGCAGTTTCTGTTCCTACGAGCAAGAGTTGTTTTCTGGTAAGAAGAGTCACTATAGTGCTCCCATTGTCATTCACAGGGCAAATATCACTGGCGTCTGTTCCCAGCATACAGTGTATTGGACTGAAGAGGATCTACTGTCCTTGTCAGTTTCCTATGCAGACTTGATCTAGATATGGCCCCTGTGTGTAGGACGCACAGTTCTTTGGTTCTGAGCAAGCTCACTGTTCTGGCCCTATAGGAAACACAGTAGAGTAGAAGAGTGCTCTTTTCCCAAAAGCAGAGTGTGTTTCTTGTAAGGCGAGCTTGTATTTGTTTCCCAGTCCTAAATGGAATTGAATCACATGCAGTTTTTGGTCCTACGAGCAAGATTTGTTTTCTGGAAAGAAGCGACACTATTGCGCTCCCATTGCCATACACAGTGCAAATAGCACTGGCGTCTGTTCCCAGCAAGTACAGTGTATTGGACTGAAGAGGAGCTACTGTTCTTTTCAGTTTCCTAAGCAGAGTTGAACTAGATATAGTCGGTGTGTGTAGGAAGCACAGTTCTTTTATTCTGAGCAAGCTCACTTTTCTGGCCCTATAGGAAACACATTAGAGTAGAAGAGTGCTCTTCTCTCAAAAGCAGAGTGTGTTTCTTGTAAGGCGAGCTAGTGTTTGTTTCCGAGTCCTAAATGGAGTGTAATCACATGCAGTTTCGGGTAGTACGAGCAAGAGTTGTTTTCTGGTAAGAAGAGTCACTATTGCACTCCAATTGTCATACACAGGGCAAAAAGCACTGGCGTCTATTCCCAGCATGTACAGTGTATTGGACTGAAGAGGATCTACTGTTCTTGTCATTTTCCTAAGCAGAATTGAACCAGATATGGCTGTGTGTGTAGGAAGCACAGTTCTTTTGTTCTGAGCAAGCTCATTGTTCTGGCCCTATAGGAAACACAGTAGAGTAGAAGAGTGATCTTTACTCAAAAGCAGAATGTGTTTCTTGTAAGGCGAGCTAGTGTTTGTTTCCCAGTCCTAAATGGAGTTGAATCACATGCAGTTTTTGGTCCTATGAGCAAGAGTTGTTTTCTGGTAAGGAAAGTCACTATTGTGCTCCCATTGCCATACACAGTGCAAATAACACACGCATCTGTTCCCATTAAGTACAGTGTACTGGACGGAAGAGGAGCTACTGTTCTTTCAGTTTCCTAAGTAGAGTTGAACTAGATATGGCCCGTGTGTGTAGGAAGCACATTTCCTTTTTTCTGAGCAAGCTCACTGTTCTGGCCCTATCGGAAACACATTAGAGTAGAAGAGTGCTCTTTTCTCAAAAGCAGAGTGTGTTTCTTGTAATGCGAGCTAGCGTTTGTTTCCCAGTCCTAAATGGAGTTGAATCCCATGCAGCTTTTGGTCCTACACGCAAGAGTTGTTTTCTGGGAAGGAAAGTCACTATTGCGCTCCCGTTGACATACACAGTGCAAAAAGCACTCGCGTCTGTTCCCAGCAAGTACAGTGTATTGGACTGAAGAGGAGCTACTGTTCTTGTCAGTTTCCTAAGCAGAGTTGAACTAGATATGTCCCGTGTGTGTAGGAAGCACAGTTCTTTTGTTCTGAGCAAGCTCACTGTTCGGACCCCATAGGACACATAGTAGAGAAGAAGAGTGCTCTTTTCTCAAAAGCAGAGTGTATTTCTTGTAAGGCGAGCTAGCTTTTGTTTCCCAGTCCTAAATGAATTTTAATCACATGCAGTTTCTGGTCCTACGAATAGAGTTATTTTTTGGTAAGAAGAGTAACTATTGCGCTCCCAATGCCATACACAGTACAAATAGCACTTGCGTCTGTTCCAATAAAGTACAGTGTATTGGACTGAAGAGGATCTACTGTTCTTGTCAGTTTCCTAAGCAGAGTTGAACTAGATATGGCCCGTGTGTATAGGAAGCACAGTTCATTTGTTCTGAGCAAGCTCACTGTTCGGACCCCATAGGAAACACAGTAGAGTAGAAGAGTGCTCTTTTCTCAAAACAGAGTGTGTTTCTTGTAAAGCGAGCTAGCGTTTGCTTCCCAGACCTAAATGTCGTTGAATCACAGGCTGTTTCTGGTCCTAAGATTAAGAGTTGTTTTCTGGTAAGAAGAGTCACTATTTCGCTCCCATTGTCATACACAGTGCAAATAGCACTCGGGTCTGTTCCCAGGAAGTACAGTGTATTGGACTGAAGAGGAGCTACTGTTCTTGTCAGTTTCCTAAGCAGAGTTGAACTAGATATGGCCCGTGTGTGCAGGAAACACAGTTCTTTTGTTCTGAGCAAGCTCACTGTTCTGGCCCTATAGGAAACACAGTAGAATAGAAGAGTGCTCTTTTCTCAAAAGCAGAGTATGTTTCTTGTAAGGCGAGCTGGTGTTTGTTTCCCAGTCAGAAATGGAGTAGAATCCCATGCAGTTTCTGGTCCTACACACAAGAGTTGTTTTCTGGTAACGAAAGTCACTATTGCGCTCCCGTTGCCAAACACAGTGCAAATAGCACTCGCATCTGTTCCCAGCAAGTACAGTGTATGGACTGAAGAGGAGCTACTGTTCTTGTCAGTTTCCTAAGCAGGATTGAACTGGATATGGCCATTTGTGTAGGAAGCACAGTTCTTTTGTTCTGAGCAAGCTCACTGTACTGGCCCTATAGGAAACACAGTAGAGTAGAAGAGTGCTCTTTTCTCAAAAGCAGAGTGTGTTTCTTGTAAGGCAAGGCAGCGTTTGTTTCCCAGTCCTAAATGGAGTTGAATCACATGCAGTTTTTGGTCCTATGAGCAAGAGTTGTTTTCTGCAAGGAAAGTCACTATTGCGCTCCCGTTGACATACACAGTGCAAATAGCACTCGCGTCTGTTCCCAGCAAGTACAGTGTATTGGACTGAAGAGGAGCTACTATTCTTGTCAGTTTCCTAAGTAGAATTGAACTAGATATGGCCCGTGTGTGTATGAAGCACATTTCTTTTGTTCTTAGCAAGCTCACTGTTCTGGCCCTATAGGAAACACAGTAGAATACAAGAGTGCTCTTTTCTCAAAAGCAGAGTGTGTTTCTTGTAAGGCGAGATAGCATTTGTTTCCCAGTCCTAAATGGAGTTGAATCACATGCAGTTTCTGGTCCTACGAGCAAGAGTTGTTTTCTGGTCCTACGAGCAAGTGTTGTTTTCTGGTAAAAAGTGTCACTATTGTGCTCCCATTGCCAAACACAGTGCAAATAGCACTCGCATCTGTTCCCAGCAAGTACAGTGTATTGGACTGAAGAGGAGCTACTGTTCTTGTCAGTTTCCTAAGCAGAATTGTACAGGATATGGCCATTTGTGTAGGAAGCACAGTTCTTTTGTTCTGAGCAAGCTCACTGTACTGGCCCTATAGGAAACACAGTAGAGTAGAAGAGTGCTCTTTTCTCAAAAGCAGAGTGTGTTTCTTGTAAGGCGAGCCAGTGTTTGTTTCCCAGTCCTAAATGGAGTTGAATCACATGCAGTTTTTGGTCCTACGAGCAAGAGTTGTTTTCAGGGAAGGAAAGTCACTATTGCGCTCCCGTTGACTTACACAGTGCAAATAGCACTCGCGTTTGTTCCCAGCAAGTACAGTGTATTGGACTGAAGAGGAGCTACTGTTCTTGTCAGTTGCCTAAGCGGAGTTGAACTAGATATGGCCCGTGTGCATAGGAAGCACATTTCTTTTGTTCTGAGCAAGCTCACTGTTCGGACCCCATAGGACACATAGTAGAGAAGAAGAGTGCTCTTTTCTCAAAAGCAGAGTGTATTTCTTGTAAGGCGAGCTAGATTTGTTTCCCAGTCCTAAATGAATTTGAATCACATGCAGTTTCTGGTCCTACGAGTAGAGTTATTTTTTGGTAAGAAGAGTCACTATTGCGCTCCCAATGCCATACACAGTACAAATAGCACTTGCGTCTGTTCCAATCAAGTACGGTGTATTGGACTGAATAGGAGCTACTGTTCTTGTCAGTTTCCTAAGCATAGTTGAATTAGATACGGCCCGTGTGTATAGGAAGCACAGTTCTTTTGTTCTGAGCAAGCTCACTGTTCTGGTCCTATAGGAAACACAGTAGAGTAGAAGAGTACTCTTTTCTCAAAAGCATAGTGTGTTTCTTGTAAGGCGAGCTAACGTTTGTTTCTTAGTCCTAAATGGATTTGAATCACATGCAGTTTCTGGTCCTACAACCAAGAGTATTTTCTGGTAAGAAGAGTCACTATTGCACTACCATTGTCATACACAGGGCAAATAGCACTGGCATTTGTTCCCAGCATGTACAGTGTATTGGACTGAAGAGGATCTATTGTTCTTGTCAGGTTCCTAAGCAGAGTTGAACTAGATATGGCCCGTGTGTGTATGAAGCACATTTCTTTTGTTCTGAGCAAGCTCACTGTTCAGACCCCCTAGGAAACACAGTAGAGTAGAAGAGTGCTCTTTTCTCAAAAGCAGAGTGTGTTTCTTGTAAAGCAAGCTAGCTTTTGTTTCCCACTCCTAAATGGAGTTGAATCCCATGCAGTTTGTGGTCCTAGGAGCAAGAGATGTTTTGTGGTAAGAAGAGACACTATTGCTCTCCCATTGTCATACACAGTGCAAATAGCACTAACGTCTGTTCCCAGCAAGTACAGTGTATTGGACTGAAGGGGATCTACTGTTCTTGTCAGTTTCCTAGGCAGAATTGAACTAGATATGGCCCGTGTGTGTAGGAAGCACAGTTCTTTTGTTCTGAGCAAGCTCACTGTTCTGGCCCTATAGGAAACACAGTAGAGTAGAAGAGTGCTCTTTTCTCAAAAGCAGAGTATGTTTCTTGTCAGGCGAGCTGGTGTTTGTTTCCCAGTCCGCAATGGAGTTGAATCACATGCAGTTTTTGGTCCTATGCGCAAGAGTTGTTTTCTGGTAAGGAAAGTCACTATTGTGCTCCCATTGCCAAACACAGTGCAAATAGCACTCGCATCTGTTCCCAGCAAGTACAGTGTATTGGACTGAAGAGGAGCTACTGTTCTTGTCAGTTTCCTAAGCAGAATTTTACAGGATATGGCCATTTGTGTAGGAAGCACAGTTCTTTTGTTCTGAGCAAGCTCACTGTACTGGCCCTATAGGAAACACAGTAGAGTAGAAGAGTGCTCTTTTCTCAAAAGCAGAGTGTGTTTCTTGTAAGGCGAGCCAGTGTTTGTTTCCCAGTCCTAAATGGAGTTGAATCACATGCAGTTTTTGGTCCTACGAGCAAGAGTTGTTTTCAGGGAAGGAAAGTCACTATTGCGCTCCCGTTGACTTACACAGTGCAAATAGCACTCGCGTTTGTTCCCAGCAAGTACAGTGTATTGGACTGAAGAGGAGCTACTGTTCTTGTCAGTTGCCTAAGCGGAGTTGAAGTAGATATGGCCCGTGTGCATAGGAAGCACATTTCTTTTGTTCTGAGCAAGCTCACTGTTCGGACCCCATAGGACACATAGTAGAGAAGAAGAGTGCTCTTTTCTCAAAAGCAGAGTGTATTTCTTGTAAGGCGAGCTAGCTTTTGTTTCCCAGTCCTAAATGAATTTGAATCACATGCAGTTTCTGGTCCTACGAGTAGAGTTATTTTTTGGTAAGAAGAGTCACTATTGCGCTCCCAATGCCATACACAGTACAAATAGCACTTGCGTCTGTTCCAATCAAGTACGGTGTATTGGACTGAATAGGAGCTACTGTTCTTGTCAGTTTCCTAAGCAGAGTTGAATTAGATACGGCCCGTGTGTGTATGAAGCACATTTCTTTTGTTCTGAGCAAGCTCACTGTTCTGGCCCTATAGGAAACACAGTAGAGTAGAAGAGTGCTCTTTTCTCAAAAGCAGAGTGTGTTTCTTGTAAAGCAAGCCAGCGTTTGTTTCCCAGTCCTAAATGGAGTTGAATCCCATGCAGTTTCTGGTCCTACAAGCAAGAGTATTTTCTGGTAAGAAGTGTCACTATTGCACTACCATTGTCATACACAGGGCAAATAGCACTGGCATTTGTTCCCAGCATGTACAGTGTATTGGACTGAAGAGGATCTATAGTTCTTGTCAGTTTCCTAAGCAGAGTTGAACTAGATATGGCCCGTGTGTGTATGAAGCACATTTCTTTTGTTCTGAGCAAGCTCACTGTTCAGACCCCCTAGGAAACACAGTAGAGTAGAAGAGTGCTCTTTTCTCAAAAGCAGAGTGGGTTTCTTGTAAGGCGAGCTAGTGTTTGTTTCCCAGTCCTAAATGGAGTTGAATCACATGCAGTTTTTGGTCCTACGGGCAAGAGTTGTTTTCTGGTAAGGAAAGTCACTATTGCGCTTCCATTGCCAAACACAGTGCAAATAGCACTTGCATCTGTTCCCAGCAAATACAGTGTATTGGACTGAAGAGGAGCTACTGTTCTTGTCAGTTTCCTAAGCAGAGTTGAACTAGATATGGCCCGTGTGCGTAGGAAGCACAGTTCATTTGTTCTGAGCAAGCTCACTCTTCGGACCCCATAGGACACATAGTAGAGAAGAAGAGTGCTCTTTTCTCAAAAGCAGAGTATGTTTCTTGTAAGGTGAGCAAGCTTTTCTTTCCCAGTCCTAAATGAATTTGAATCACATGCAGTTTCTGGTCCTACGAGTAGAGTTATTTTTTGGTAAGAAGAGTCACTATTGCGCTCCCAATGCCATACACATTACAAATAGCACTTGCATCTGTTCCAATCAAGTACAGTGTATTGGATTGAAGAGGAGCTGCTGTTCTTGCAAGTTTCCTAAGCAGAATTGAACTAGATATGGCCCGTGTGTGTATGAAGCACATTTCTTTTGTTCTGAGCAAGCTCACTGTTCTGGCCGAATAGGAAACACAGTAGAGTACAAGAGTGCTCTTTTCTCAAAAGCAGAGTGGGTTTCTTGTAAGGCGAGCTAGCTTTTGTTTCCCAGTCCTAAATGGAGTTGAATCCCATGCAGTTTCTGGTCCTAGGAGCAAGAGTTGTTTTGTGGTAAGAAGAGTCAGTATTGCGCTCCCAATGCTGTACACAGTGCAAATAGCACTCGCGTCTGTTCCCAGCAAGTACAGTGTATTGGACTGAAGAGGAGCTACTGTTCTTGTCAGTTTCCTAAGCAGAGTTGAACTAGATATGGCCCGTGTGTGCAGGAAGCACAGTTCTTTTGTTCTGAGCAAGCTAACTGTTCTGGCCCTATAGGAAACACAGTAGAGTAGAAGAGTGCTCTTTTCTCAAAAGCAGAGTGTGTTTCTTGTAAGGCGAGCTAGCGTTTGTTTCCCAGTCCTAAATGGAGTTGAATCACATGCAGTTTTTGGTCCTACACTCAAGAGTTGTTTTCTGGTAAGGAAAGTCACTATTGCGCTCCCATTGCCAAACACAGTGCAAATAGCACTCGCATCTGTTCCCAGCAAGTACAGTGTATTGGACTGAAGAGGAGCTACTGTTCTTGTCAGTTTCCTAAGCAGAATTCAACTGGATAATGCCATTTGTGTAGGAAGCACAGTTCTTTTGTTCTGAGCAAGCTCACTGTACTGGCCCTATAAGAAACACAGTAGAGTAGAAGAGTGCTCTTTTCTCAAAAGCAGAGTGTGTTTCTTGTAAGGCGAGCTAGCGTTTGTTTCCCAGTCCTAAATGGAGTTGAATCACGAGCAGTTTCTGGTCTTAAAGCAAGAGTTGTTTTCTGGTAAGAAGTGTCACTATTGCCCTCCCATTGTCATACACAGGGCAAATAGCACTGGCGTCTGTTCCCAGCATGTACAGTGTATTGGATTGAAGAGGATCTACTGTTCTTTTCAGTTTCCCAAGCAGAATTTTACTAGATATGGCCATATGTGTAGGAAGCACAGTTCTTTTGTTCTGAGCAATCTCACTGTTCTGGCCCTATAGGAAACACAGTAGAGTAGAACAGTGCTCTTTTCTCAAAAGCAGAGTGTGTTTCTTGCAAGGTGAGCTAGCGTTTGTTTCCCAGTCCTAAATGGAGTTGAATCACATGCAGTTTTTGGTCATACGAGCAAGAGTTGTTTTCTGGTAAGGAAAGTCACTATTGTGCTCCCTTTGCCATACACAGCGCAAATAGCACTCACTTCTGTTCCCAGCAAGTACAGTGTATTGGACTGAAGAGGAGCTACTGTTCTTGTCAGTTTCCTAAGCAGAGTTTAATAGATATGTCCCGTGTGTATAGGAAGGACAGTTCTTTTGTTCTGAGCAAGTTCACTGTGCGAACCCCATAGGAAAAACATTGCTCTTTTCTCAAAAGCAGATTGTGTTTCTTGTAAGGCGAGATAGCGTTTGCTTCCCAGACCTAAATGGAGTTGAATCACATGCAGTTTCTGGTCCTACAAGCAAGAGTTGTTCTCTGGTAAGAAGAGTCACTATTGAGCTCACATTGTCATACACAGGGCAAATAGCACTGGCATTTGTTCCCAGCATGTACAGTGTATTGGACTGAAGAGGATCAATTGTTCTTGTCAGGTTCCTAAGCAGAGTTGATCTAGATATGGCCCGTGTGTGTATGAACCACATTTCTTTTGTTCTGAGCAAGCTCACTCTTCTGGCTCTATAGGAAACACAGTAGAGTAGAAGTGTGCCCTTTTCTCAAAAGCAGAGCTTGTTTCTTGTAAGGCAAGCTAGCGTTTGTTTCTCAGTCCTAAGTGGAGTTGAATCACATGCAGTTTTTGGTCCTAAGAGCCAGAGTTGTTTTCTGGTAAGAAGAGTCACTATTGTGTTCCAATTGCTGTACACAGTGCAAATAGCACTCACGTCTGTTCCCAGCAAGTACAGTGTATTGGACTGAAGAGGAGCTACTATTCTCGTCAGTTTCCTAAGCAGAGTTGAACTAGATATGGCCGTGTGTGTAGGAAGCACAGTTCTTTTGTTCTGAGCAAGCTCACTGTTCTGGCCCTATAGGAAACACAGTAGAATAGAAGAGTGCTCTTTTCTCAAAAGCAGAGTATGTTTCTTGTAAGGCGAGCTGGTGTTTGTTTCCCAGTCAGAAATGGAGTTGAATCCCATGCAGTTTCTGGTCCTACACACAAGAGTTGTTTTCTGGTAACGAAAGTCACTATTGCGCTCCCGTTGCCAAACACAGTGCAAATAGCACTCGCATCTGTTCCCAGCAAGTACAGTGTATGGACTGAAGAGGAGCTACTGTTCTTGTCAGTTTCCTAAGCAGGATTGAACTGGATATGGCCATTTGTGTAGGAAGCACAGTTCTTTTGTTCTGAGCAAGCTCACTGTACTGGCCCTATAGGAAACACAGTAGAGTAGAAGAGTGCTCTTTTCTCAAAAGCAGAGTGTGTTTCTTGTAAGGCAAGGCAGCGTTTGTTTCCCAGTCCTAAATGGAGTTGAATCACATGCAGTTTTTGGTCCTATGAGCAAGAGTTGTTTTCTGCAAGGAAAGTCACTATTGCGCTCCCGTTGACATACACAGTGCAAATAGCACTCGCGTCTGTTCCCAGCAAGTACAGTGTATTGGACTGAAGAGGAGCTACTATTCTTGTCAGTTTCCTAAGTAGAATTGAACTAGATATGGCCCGTGTGTGTATGAAGCACATTTCTTTTGTTCTTAGCAAGCTCACTGTTCTGGCCCTATAGGAAACAGAGTAGAATACAAGAGTGCTCTTTTCTCAAAAGCAGAGTGTGTTTCTTGTAAGGCGAGATAGCATTTGTTTCCCAGTCCTAAATGGAGTTGAATCACATGCAGTTTCTGGTCCTACGAGCAAGAGTTGTTTTCTGGTCCTACGAGCAAGTGTTGTTTTCTGGTAAAAAGTGTCACTATTGTGCTCCCATTGCCAAACACAGTGCAAATAGCACTCGCATCTGTTCCCAGCAAGTACAGTGTATTGGACTGAAGAGGAGCTACTGTTCTTGTCAGTTTCCTAAGCAGAATTGTACAGGATATGGCCATTTGTGTAGGAAGCACAGTTCTTTTGTTCTGAGCAAGCTCACTGTACTGGCCCTATAGGAAACACAGTAGAGTAGAAGAGTGCTCTTTTCTCAAAAGCAGAGTGTGTTTCTTGTAAGGCGAGCCAGTGTTTGTTTCCCAGTCCTAAATGGAGTTGAATCACATGCAGTTTTTGGTCCTACGAGCAAGAGTTGTTTTCAGGGAAGGAAAGTCACTATTGCGCTCCCGTTGACTTACACAGTGCAAATAGCACTCGCGTTTGTTCCCAGCAAGTACAGTGTATTGGACTGAAGAGGAGCTACTGTTCTTGTCAGTTGCTTAAGCGGAGTTGAAGTAGATATGGCCCGTGTGCATAGGAAGCACATTTCTTTTGTTCTGAGCAAGCTCACTGTTCGGACCCCATAGGACACATAGTAGAGAAGAAGAGTGCTCTTTTCTCAAAAGCAGAGTGTATTTCTTGTAAGGCGAGCTAGCTTTTGTTTCCCAGTCCTAAATGAATTTGAATCACATGCAGTTTCTGGTCCTACGAGTAGAGTTATTTTTTGGTAAGAAGAGTCACTATTGCGCTCCCAATGCCATACACAGTACAAATAGCACTTGCGTCTGTTCCAATCAAGTACGGTGTATTGGACTGAATAGGAGCTACTGTTCTTGTCAGTTTCCTAAGCAGAGTTGAATTAGATACGGCCCGTGTGTGTATGAAGCACATTTCTTTTGTTCTGAGCAAGCTCACTGTTCTGGCCCTATAGGAAACACAGTAGAGTAGAAGAGTGCTCTTTTCTCAAAAGCAGAGTGTGTTTCTTGTAAAGCAAGCCAGCGTTTGTTTCCCAGTCCTAAATGGAGTTGAATCCCATGCAGTTTCTGGTCCTACAAGCAAGAGTATTTTCTGGTAAGAAGTGTCACTATTGCACTACCATTGTCATACACAGGGCAAATAGCACTGGCATTTGTTCCCAGCATGTACAGTGTATTGGACTGAAGAGGATCTATAGTTCTTGTCAGTTTCCTAAGCAGAGTTGAACTAGATATGGCCCGTGTGTGTATGAAGCACATTTCTTTTGTTCTGAGCAAGCTCACTGTTCAGACCCCCTAGGAAACACAGTAGAGTAGAAGAGTGCTCTTTTCTCAAAAGCAGAGTGGGTTTCTTGTAAGGCGAGCTAGTGTTTGTTTCCCAGTCCTAAATGGAGTTGAATCACATGCAGTTTTTGGTCCTACGGGCAAGAGTTGTTTTCTGGTAAGGAAAGTCACTATTGCGCTTCCATTGCCAAACACAGTGCAAATAGCACTTGCATCTGTTCCCAGCAAATACAGTGTATTGGACTGAAGAGGAGCTACTGTTCTTGTCAGTTTCCTAAGCAGAGTTGAACTAGATATGGCCCGTGTGCGTAGGAAGCACAGTTCATTTGTTCTGAGCAAGCTCACTCTTCGGACCCCATAGGACACATAGTAGAGAAGAAGAGTGCTCTTTTCTCAAAAGCAGAGTATGTTTCTTGTAAGGTGAGCAAGCTTTTCTTTCCCAGTCCTAAATGAATTTGAATCACATGCAGTTTCTGGTCCTACGAGTAGAGTTATTTTTTGGTAAGAAGAGTCACTATTGCGCTCCCAATGCCATACACATTACAAATAGCACTTGCATCTGTTCCAATCAAGTACAGTGTATTGGATTGAAGAGGAGCTGCTGTTCTTGCAAGTTTCCTAAGCAGAATTGAACTAGATATGGCCCGTGTGTGTATGAAGCACATTTCTTTTGTTCTGAGCAAGCTCACTGTTCTGGCCGAATAGGAAACACAGTAGAGTACAAGAGTGCTCTTTTCTCAAAAGCAGAGTGGGTTTCTTGTAAGGCGAGCTAGCTTTTGTTTCCCAGTCCTAAATGGAGTTGAATCCCATGCAGTTTCTGGTCCTAGGAGCAAGAGTTGTTTTGTGGTAAGAAGAGTCAGTATTGCGCTCCCAATGCTGTACACAGTGCAAATAGCACTCGCGTCTGTTCCCAGCAAGTACAGTGTATTGGACTGAAGAGGAGCTACTGTTCTTGTCAGTTTCCTAAGCAGAGTTGAACTAGATATGGCCCGTGTGTGCAGGAAGCACAGTTCTTTTGTTCTGAGCAAGCTAACTGTTCTGGCCCTATAGGAAACACAGTAGAGTAGAAGAGTGCTCTTTTCTCAAAAGCAGAGTGTGTTTCTTGTAAGGCGAGCTAGCGTTTGTTTCCCAGTCCTAAATGGAGTTGAATCACATGCAGTTTTTGGTCCTACACTCAAGAGTTGTTTTCTGGTAAGGAAAGTCACTATTGCGCTCCCATTGCCAAACACAGTGCAAATAGCACTCGCATCTGTTCCCAGCAAGTACAGTGTATTGGACTGAAGAGGAGCTACTGTTCTTGTCAGTTTCCTAAGCAGAATTCAACTGGATAATGCCATTTGTGTAGGAAGCACAGTTCTTTTGTTCTGAGCAAGCTCACTGTACTGGCCCTATAAGAAACACAGTAGAGTAGAAGAGTGCTCTTTTCTCAAAAGCAGAGTGTGTTTCTTGTAAGGCGAGCTAGCGTTTGTTTCCCAGTCCTAAATGGAGTTGAATCACGAGCAGTTTCTGGTCTTAAAGCAAGAGTTGTTTTCTGGTAAGAAGTGTCACTATTGCCCTCCCATTGTCATACACAGGGCAAATAGCACTGGCGTCTGTTCCCAGCATGTACAGTGTATTGGATTGAAGAGGATCTACTGTTCTTTTCAGTTTCCCAAGCAGAATTTTACTAGATATGGCCATATGTGTAGGAAGCACAGTTCTTTTGTTCTGAGCAATCTCACTGTTCTGGCCCTATAGGAAACACAGTAGAGTAGAACAGTGCTCTTTTCTCAAAAGCAGAGTGTGTTTCTTGCAAGGTGAGCTAGCGTTTGTTTCCCAGTCCTAAATGGAGTTGAATCACATGCAGTTTTTGGTCATACGAGCAAGAGTTGTTTTCTGGTAAGGAAAGTCACTATTGTGCTCCCTTTGCCATACACAGCGCAAATAGCACTCACTTCTGTTCCCAGCAAGTACAGTGTATTGGACTGAAGAGGAGCTACTGTTCTTGTCAGTTTCCTAAGCAGAGTTTAATAGATATGTCCCGTGTGTATAGGAAGGACAGTTCTTTTGTTCTGAGCAAGTTCACTGTGCGAACCCCATAGGAAAAACATTGCTCTTTTCTCAAAAGCAGATTGTGTTTCTTGTAAGGCGAGATAGCGTTTGCTTCCCAGACCTAAATGGAGTTGAATCACATGCAGTTTCTGGTCCTACAAGCAAGAGTTGTTCTCTGGTAAGAAGAGTCACTATTGAGCTCACATTGTCATACACAGGGCAAATAGCACTGGCATTTGTTCCCAGCATGTACAGTGTATTGGACTGAAGAGGATCAATTGTTCTTGTCAGGTTCCTAAGCAGAGTTGATCTAGATATGGCCCGTGTGTGTATGAACCACATTTCTTTTGTTCTGAGCAAGCTCACTCTTCTGGCTCTATAGGAAACACAGTAGAGTAGAAGTGTGCCCTTTTCTCAAAAGCAGAGCTTGTTTCTTGTAAGGCAAGCTAGCGTTTGTTTCTCAGTCCTAAGTGGAGTTGAATCACATGCAGTTTTTGGTCCTAAGAGCCAGAGTTGTTTTCTGGTAAGAAGAGTCACTATTGTGTTCCAATTGCTGTACACAGTGCAAATAGCACTCACGTCTGTTCCCAGCAAGTACAGTGTATTGGACTGAAGAGGAGCTACTATTCTCGTCAGTTTCCTAAGCAGAGTTGAACTAGATATGGCCGTGTGTGTAGGAAGCACAGTTCTTTTGTTCTGAGCAAGCTCACTGTTCTGGCCCTATAGGAAACACAGTAGAATAGAAGAGTGCTCTTTTCTCAAAAGCAGAGTATGTTTCTTGTAAGGCGAGCTGGTGTTTGTTTCCCAGTCAGAAATGGAGTTGAATCCCATGCAGTTTCTGGTCCTACACACAAGAGTTGTTTTCTGGTAACGAAAGTCACTATTGCGCTCCCGTTGCCAAACACAGTGCAAATAGCACTCGCATCTGTTCCCAGCAAGTACAGTGTATGGACTGAAGAGGAGCTACTGTTCTTGTCAGTTTCCTAAGCAGGATTGAACTGGATATGGCCATTTGTGTAGGAAGCACAGTTCTTTTGTTCTGAGCAAGCTCACTGTACTGGCCCTATAGGAAACACAGTAGAGTAGAAGAGTGCTCTTTTCTCAAAAGCAGAGTGTGTTTCTTGTAAGGCAAGGCAGCGTTTGTTTCCCAGTCCTAAATGGAGTTGAATCACATGCAGTTTTTGGTCCTATGAGCAAGAGTTGTTTTCTGCAAGGAAAGTCACTATTGCGCTCCCGTTGACATACACAGTGCAAATAGCACTCGCGTCTGTTCCCAGCAAGTACAGTGTATTGGACTGAAGAGGAGCTACTATTCTTGTCAGTTTCCTAAGTAGAATTGAACTAGATATGGCCCGTGTGTGTATGAAGCACATTTCTTTTGTTCTTAGCAAGCTCACTGTTCTGGCCCTATAGGAAACAGAGTAGAATACAAGAGTGCTCTTTTCTCAAAAGCAGAGTGTGTTTCTTGTAAGGCGAGATAGCATTTGTTTCCCAGTCCTAAATGGAGTTGAATCACATGCAGTTTCTGGTCCTACGAGCAAGAGTTGTTTTCTGGTCCTACGAGCAAGTGTTGTTTTCTGGTAAAAAGTGTCACTATTGTGCTCCCATTGCCAAACACAGTGCAAATAGCACTCGCATCTGTTCCCAGCAAGTACAGTGTATTGGACTGAAGAGGAGCTACTGTTCTTGTCAGTTTCCTAAGCAGAATTGTACAGGATATGGCCATTTGTGTAGGAAGCACAGTTCTTTTGTTCTGAGCAAGCTCACTGTACTGGCCCTATAGGAAACACAGTAGAGTAGAAGAGTGCTCTTTTCTCAAAAGCAGAGTGTGTTTCTTGTAAGGCGAGCCAGTGTTTGTTTCCCAGTCCTAAATGGAGTTGAATCACATGCAGTTTTTGGTCCTACGAGCAAGAGTTGTTTTCAGGGAAGGAAAGTCACTATTGCGCTCCCGTTGACTTACACAGTGCAAATAGCACTCGCGTTTGTTCCCAGCAAGTACAGTGTATTGGACTGAAGAGGAGCTACTGTTCTTGTCAGTTGCTTAAGCGGAGTTGAAGTAGATATGGCCCGTGTGCATAGGAAGCACATTTCTTTTGTTCTGAGCAAGCTCACTGTTCGGACCCCATAGGACACATAGTAGAGAAGAAGAGTGCTCTTTTCTCAAAAGCAGAGTGTATTTCTTGTAAGGCGAGCTAGCTTTGTTTCCCAGTCCTAAATGAATTTGAATCACATGCAGTTTCTGGTCCTACGAGTAGAGTTATTTTTTGGTAAGAAGAGTCACTATTGCGCTCCCAATGCCATACACAGTACAAATAGCACTTGCGTCTGTTCCAATCAAGTACGGTGTATTGGACTGAATAGGAGCTACTGTTCTTGTCAGTTTCCTAAGCATAGTTGAATTAGATACGGCCCGTGTGTATAGGAAGCACAGTTCTTTTGTTCTGAGCAAGCTCACAGTTCTGGTCCTATAGGAAACACAGTAGAGTAGAAGAGTACTCTTTTCTCAAAAGCATAGTGTGTTTCTTGTAAGGCGAGCTAACGTTTGTTTCTTAGTCCTAAATGGATTTGAATCACATGCAGTTTCTGGTCCTACAAGCAAGAGTATTTTCTGGTAAGAAGAGTCACTATTGCACTACCATTGTCATACACAGGGCAAATAGCACTGGCATTTGTTCCCAGCATGTACAGTGTATTGGACTGAAGAGGATCTATTGTTCTTGTCAGGTTCCTAAGCAGAGTTGAACTAGATATGGCCCGTGTGTGTATGAAGCACATTTCTTTTGTTCTGAGCAAGCTCACTGTTCAGACCCCCTAGGAAACACAGTAGAGTAGAAGAGTGCTCTTTTCTCAAAAGCAGAGTGTGTTTCTTGTAAAGCAAGCTAGCTTTTGTTTCCCACTCCTAAATGGAGTTGAATCCCATGCAGTTTGTGGTCCTAGGAGCAAGAGATGTTTTGTGGTAAGAAGAGACACTATTGCTCTCCCATTGTCATACACAGTGCAAATAGCACTAACGTCTGTTCCCAGCAAGTACAGTGTATTGGACTGAAGGGGATCTACTGTTCTTGTCAGTTTCCTAGGCAGAATTGAACTAGATATGGCCCGTGTGTGTAGGAAGCACAGTTCTTTTGTTCTGAGCAAGCTCACTGATCTGGCCCTATAGGAAACACAGTAGAGTAGAAGAGTGCTCTTTTCTCAAAAGCAGAGTATGTTTCTTGTCAGGCGAGCTGGTGTTTGTTTCCCAGTCCGCAATGGAGTTGAATCACATGCAGTTTTTGGTCCTATGCGCAAGAGTTGTTTTCTGGTAAGGAAAGTCACTATTGTGCTCCCATTGCCAAACACAGTGCAAATAGCACTCGCATCTGTTCCCAGCAAGTACAGTGTATTGGACTGAAGAGGAGCTACTGTTCTTGTCAGTTTCCTAAGCAGAATTGTACAGGATATGGCCATTTGTGTAGGAAGCACAGTTCTTTTGTTCTGAGCAAGCTCACTGTACTGGCCCTATAGGAAACACAGTAGAGTAGAAGAGTGCTCTTTTCTCAAAAGCAGAGTGTGTTTCTTGTAAGGCGAGCCAGTGTTTGTTTCCCAGTCCTAAATGGAGTTGAATCACATGCAGTTTTTGGTCCTACGAGCAAGAGTTGTTTTCAGGGAAGGAAAGTCACTATTGCGCTCCCGTTGACTTACACAGTGCAAATAGCACTCGCGTTTGTTCCCAGCAAGTACAGTGTATTGGACTGAAGAGGAGCTACTGTTCTTGTCAGTTGCCTAAGCGGAGTTGAACTAGATATGGCCCGTGTGCATAGGAAGCACATTTCTTTTGTTCTGAGCAAGCTCACTGTTCGGACCCCATAGGACACATAGTAGAGAAGAAGAGTGCTCTTTTCTCAAAAGCAGAGTGTATTTCTTGTAAGGCGAGCTAGCTTTTGTTTCCCAGTCCTAAATGAATTTGAATCACATGCAGTTTCTGGTCCTACGAGTAGAGTTATTTTTTGGTAAGAAGAGTCACTATTGCGCTCCCAATGCCATGCACAGTACAAATAGCACTTGCGTCTGTTCCAATCAAGTACGGTGTATTGGACTGAATAGGAGCTACTGTTCTTGTCAGTTTCCTAAGCAGAGTTGAATTAGATACGGCCCGTGTGTGTATGAAGCACATTTCTTTTGTTCTGAGCAAGCTCACTGTTCTGGCCCTATAGGAAACACAGTAGAGTAGAAGAGTGCTCTTTTCTCAAAAGCAGAGTGTGTTTCTTGTAAAGCAGGCCAGCGTTTGTTTCCCAGTCCTAAATGGAGTTGAATCCCATGCAGTTTCTGGTCCTACAAGCAAGAGTATTTTCTGGTAAGAAGTGTCACTATTGCACTACCATTGTCATACACAGGGCAAATAGCACTGGCATTTGTTCCCAGCATGTACAGTGTATTGGACTGAAGAGGATCTATTGTTCTTGTCAGGTTCCTAAGCAGAGTTGAACTAGATATGGCCCGTGTGTGTATGAAGCACATTTCTTTTGTTCTGAGCAAGCTCACTGTTCAGACCCCCTAGGAAACACAGTAGAGTAGAAGAGTGCTCTTTTCTCAAAATCAGAGTGTGTTTCTTGTAAAGCAAGCTAGCGTTTGTTTCCCAGTCCTAAATGGAGTTGAATCCCATGCAGTTTGTGGTCCTAGGAGCAAGAGTTGTTTTGTGGTAAGAAGAGTCACTATTGCGCTCCCATTGTCATACACAGTGCAAATAGCACTGGCGTCTGTTCCCAGCAAGTACAGTGTATTGGACTGAAGGGGATCTACTGTTCTTGTCAGTTTCATAGGCAGAATTGAACTAGATATGGCCCGTGTGTGTAGGAAGCACAGTTCTTTTGTTCTGAGCACGCTCACTGTTCAGACCCCATAGGAATCACAGTAGAGTAGAAGTGTGCCCTTTTCTCAAAAGCAGAGCTTGTTTCTTGTAAGGCAAGCTAGCGTTTGTTTCCCAGTCCTAAGTGGAGTTGAATCACATGCAGTTTCAGGTCCTAAGAGCCTGACTTGTTTTCTGGTAAGAAGAGTCACTATTGTGTTCCCATTTCTGTACACAGTGCAAACAGCACTCGCGTCTGTTCCGAGCAAGTACAGTGTATTGGACTGAAGAGGAGCTACGGTTCTCGTCAGTTTCCTAAGCAGAGTGGAACTAGATATGGCCCGTGTGTGTAGGAGGCACAGTTCTTTTGATCTGAGCAAGCTCACTGTTCTGGCCCTATAGGAAACACAGTAGAGTACAAGAGTGCTCTTTTCTCAAAAGCAGAGTGTGTTTCTTGTAAGGCGAGATAGCATTTGTTTCCCAGTCCTAAATGGAGTTGAATCACATGCAGTTTCTGGTCCTACAAGCAAGAGTTGTTTTGTGGTAAAAAGAGTCACTATTGTGCTCCCATTGTCATACACAGTGCAAATAGCACTGGCAACTGTTCCTAGCAAGTACAGTGTATTGGACTGAAGAGGAGCTACTGTTCTTGTCAGTTTCCTGAGCAGGATTGAACTGGATATGGCCATTTGTGTAGGAAGCGCAGTTCTTTTGTTCTGAGCAAGCACACTGTACTGGCCCTATAGGAAACACAGTAGAGTAGAAGAGTGCTCTTTTCTCAAAAGCAGAGTGTGTTTCTTGTAAGGCGAGCCAGAGTTTGAATCCCAGTCCTAAATGGAGTTGAATCACATGCAGTTTCTAGTCCTACAACCAAGAGTATTTTCTGGTAAGAAGAGTCACTATTGCACTACCATTGTCATACACAGGGCAAATAGCACTGGCATTTGTTCCCAGCATGTACAGTGTATTGGACTGAAGAGGATCTATTGTTCTTGTCAGGTTCCTAAGCAGAGTTGAACTAGATATGGCCCGTGTGTGTATGAAGCACATTTCTTTTGTTCTGAGCAAGCTCACTGTTCAGACCCCCTAGGAAACACAGTAGAGTAGAAGAGTGCTCTTTTCTCAAAAGCAGAGTGTGTTTCTTGTAAGGCGAGATAGCATTTGTTTCCCAGTCCTAAATGGAGTTGAATCACATGCAGTTTCTGTTCCTACGAGCAAGAGTTGTTTTGTGGTAAGAAGAGTCACTATTGCGCTCCCATTGTCATACACAGTGCAAATAGCACTGGCAACTGTTCCTAGCAAGTACAGTGTATTGGATTGAGGAGGAGCTACTGTTCTTTTCAGTTTCCTGAGCAGGATTGAACTGGATATGGCCATTTGTGTAGGAAGCGCAGTTCTTTTGTTCTGAGCAAGCACACTGTACTGGCCCTATAGGAAACACAGTAGAGTAGAAGAGTGCTCTTTTCTCAAAAGCAGAGTGTGTTTCTTGTAAGGCAGGCCAGAGTTTGAATTCCAGTCCTAAATGGAGTTGAATCACATGCAGTTTTTGGTCCTACGAGTAAGAGTTGTTTTCTGGTAAGGAAAGTCACTATTGCGCTCCCGTTGACATACACAGTGCAAAGAGCACTCTCGTCTGTTTCCAGCAAGTACAGTGTATTGGACTGAAGAGGAGCTACTATTCTTGTCAGTTTCCTAGGCAGAATTGAACTAGATATGGCCCGTGTGTGTATGAAGCACATTTCTTTTGTTCTGAGCAAGCTCACTCTTCTGGCCCTATAGGAAACACAGTAGAGTACAAGAGTGCTCTTTTCTCAAAAGCAGAGTGTGTTTCTTGTAAGGCGAGATAGCATTTGTTTCCCAGTACTAAATGGAGTTGAATCACATGCAGTTTCTGGTCCTACGAGCAAGAGTTGTTTTCTGGTCCTAGGAGCAAGAGTTGTTTTCTGGTAAAAAGAGTCACTATTGCGCTCCCAATGCCGTACAAAGTGCAAATAGCACTCGCGTCTGTTCCCAGCAAGTACAGTGTATTGGACTGAAGAGGAGCTACTGTTCTTGTCAGTTTCCTAAGCAGAGTTGAACTAGATATGGCCCGTGTGTGCAGGAAGCACAGTTTTTTTGTTCTGAGCAAGCTCACTCTTCTGGCCCTGTTGGAAACACAGTAGAGAACAAGAGTGCTCTTTTCTCAAAAGCAGAGTTTGTTTCTTGTAAGGCGAGATAGCATTTGGTTCCCAGTCCTAAATGGAGTTGAATCACATGCAGTTTCTGGTCCTACGAGCAAGAGTTGTTTTCTGGTAAAAAGAGTCACTATTGTGCTCATATTGCCGTACACAGTGCAAATAGCACTCGCGTCTGTTCCCAGGAAGTACAGTGTATTGGACTGAAGAGGAGCTACTGTTCTTGTCAGTTTCCTAAGCAGAGTTGAACTAGATATGGCCCGTGTGTGCAGGAAGCACAGTTCTTTTGTTCTGAGCAAGCTCACTGTTCTGGCTCTATAGGAAAAACAGTAGAGTAGAAGATTGCTCTTTTCTCAAAAGCAGAGTATGTTTCTTGTAAGGCGAGCTGGTGTTTGTTTCCCAGTCCTAAATGGAGTTGAATCACATGCAGTTTTTGGTCCTACGCGCAAGAGTTGTTTTCTTGTAACGAAAGTCACTATTGCGCTCCCATTGCCAAACACAGTGCAAATAGCACTCGCATGTGTTCCCAGTAAGTAGAGTGTATTGGAGTGAAGAGAAGCTACTGTTCTTGTCAGTTTCCTAAGCAGAATTGAACTGGATATGGCCATTTTTGTAGGAAGCACAGTTCTTTTGTTCTGAGCAAGCTCACTGTACTGGCCCTATAGGAAACACAGTAGAGTAGAAGAGTGCTCTTTTCTCAAAAGCAGAGTGTGTTTCTTGTAAGGCGAGCCAGAGTTTGTTTCCCAGTCCTAAATGGAGTTGAATCACATGCAGTTTTTGGTCCTACGAGCAAGAGTTGTTTTCTGGTAAGGAAAGTCACTATTGCGCTCCCGTTGATATACACGGTGCAAACAGCACTCCCGTCTGTTCCCAGCAAGTACAGTGTATTGGACTGAAGAGGAGCTACTGTTCTTGTCAGTTTCCTAAGCAGTGTTGAACTAGATATGGCCCGTGTGCGTAGGAAGCACAGTTCTTTTGTTCTGAGCAAGCTCACTGTTCGGACCCCATAGGACTCGAAGTAGAGAAGAAGAGTGCTCTTTTCTCAAAAGCAGAGTGTGTTTCTTGTAAGTCAAGCTAGTTTTTTGTTTCCCAGTCCTAAATGAATTTGAATCACATGCAGTTTTTGGTCCTACGAATAGAGTTATTTTTTGGTAAGAAGAGTCACTATTGCGCTCCCAATGGCATACACAGTACAAATAGCACTTGCGTCTGTTCCAATCAAGTACAGTGTATTGGACTGAAGAGGAGCTACCGTTCTTGTCAGTTTCCTAAGCAAAATTGAACTAGATATGGCCCGTGTGTGTATGAAGCACATTTCTTTTGTTCTGAGCAAGCTCACTGTTCTGGCACTATAGGAAACACAGTAGAGTAGAAGAGTGCTCTTTTCTCAAAAGCAGAGTGTGTTTCTTGTAAGGCGAGATAGCATTTGTTTCCCACTCCTAAAAGGAGTTGAATCACATGCTGTTTCTGGTCCTACGAACAAGAGTTGTTTTCTGGTAAGGAAAGTCACTATTGCGCTCCCATTGCCGTACACAGTGCAAATAGCACTCGCGTCTGTTCCCAGCAAGTACAGTGTATTGGACTGAAGGGGATCTACTGTTCTTGTCAGTTTCCTAAGCAGAATTGAACTAGATTTGGCCCGTGTGTGTAGGTAGCACAGTTCTTTTGTTCTGAGCAAGCTCACTGTTCGGACCCCATAGGAAACACAGTAGAGTAGAAGTGTGCCCTTTTCTCAAAAGCAGAGCTCATTTCTTGTAAGGCAAGCTAGCGTTTGTTTCCCAGTCCTAAGTGGAGTTGAATCACATGCAGTTTCTGGTCCTAAGAGCCAGAGTTGTTTTCTGGTAAGAAGAGTCACTACTGTGCTCCCATTGCTGTACACAGTGCAAATAGCACTCGCGTCTGTTCCCAGCAAGTACAGTGTATTGGACTGAAGAGGAGCTACGGTTCTTGTCAATTTCCTAAGCAGAGTTGAACTAGATATGGCCCGTGTGAGTAGGAAGCACAGTTCTTTTGTTCTGAGCAAGCTCACTGTTCTGGCCCTATAGGAAACTCAGTAGAGTACAAGAGTGCTCTTTTCTCAAAAGCAGAGTGTGTTTCTTGTAAGGCGAGATAGCATTTGTTTCCCAGTCCTAAATGGAGTTGAATCACATGCAGTTTCTGGTCCTACAAGCAAGAGTTGTTTTCTTGTAAGGAAAGTCACTATTGCGCTCCCGTTGACATACACAGTGCAAATAGCACTCGCGTCTGTTTCCAGAAAGTACAGTGTATTGGACTAAAGAGGAATTGAACTAGATATGGCCCGTGTGTGTATGAAGCACATCTTTTTTGTTCTGATCAAGCTCACTGTTCTAGCCCTATAGGAAACACAGTAGAGTACAAGAGTGCTCTTTTCTCAAAAGCAGAGTGTGTTTCTTGTAAGGCGAGCCAGCGTTTGTTTCCCAGTCCTAAATGGAGTTGAATCACATGCAGTTTTTGGTCCTATGAGCAAGAGTTGTTTTCTGGTAAGAAAGTCACTATTGCGCTCCCGTTGACATACACAGTGCAAATACCACTCGCGGCTGTTCCCAGCAAGTACAGTGTATTGGACTGAAGAGGAGCTACTGTTCTTGTCAGTTTCCTAAGCAGAGTTGAACTAGATATGGCCCGTGTGCGTAGGAAGCACAGTTCTTTTGTTCTGAGCAATCTCACTGTTCAGACCCCGTAGGACACATTGTAGAGAAGAAGAGTGCTCTTTTCTCAAAAGCAGAGTGTATTTCTTGTAAGGCGAGCTAGCTTTTGTTTCCCAGTCCCAAATGAATTTGAATCACATGCAGTTTCTGGTCCTAAGAGTAGAGTTATTTTTTGGTAAGAAGTGTCACTATTGCGCTCCCAATGCCATACACTGTACAAATAGCACTTGGGACTGTTCCAATCAAGTACAGTGTATTGGACTGAAGAGGAGATACTGTTCTTGTCAGTATCCTAAGCAGAGTTGAACTAGATATGGCCCGTGTGTATAGCAAGCACAGTTCTTTTGTATTGAGCAAGCTCACTGTGCAGACCCCATAGGAAACACATTGCTCTTTTCTCAAAATCAGAGTGTGTTTCTTGTAAGGCGAGATAGCGTTTGCTTCCCAGACCTAAATGGAGTTGAATCACATGCAGTTTCTGGTCCTACAAGGAAGAGTTGTTTTCTGGTAAGAAGAGTCACTATTGAGCTCGCATTGTCATACACAGGGCAAATAGCACTGGCGTCTGTTCCCAGCCTGTACAGTGTATTGGACTGAAGAGGATCTATTGTTCTTGTCAGTTTCCTCCGCAGAGTTGAACTAGATATGGCCCGTGTGTGTAGGCAGCACAGTTCTTTTGTTCTTAGCAAGCTCACTGTTCAGGCCCTATAGGAAACACAGTAGAGTAGCAGAGTGCTCTTTTCTCAAAAGCAGAGTGTGTTTCTTGTAAGGCGAGCTAGTGTTTGTTTCCAAGTCCTAGATGGAGTTGAATCACATGCAGTTTCTGTTCCTACGAGGAAGAGTTGTTTTCTGGTAAGAAGAGTCACTATTTTGCTTCCATTGTCATACACAGGGCAAATAGCACTGGCTTCTGTTCCCATCATGTACAGTGTATTGCACTGAAGAGGATCTACTGCTCTTGTCATTTTCCTAAGCAGAATTGAACTAGATATGGCCATGTGTGCAGGAAGTACAGTTCTTTTGTTCTGAGCACGCTCAATGTTCTGGCCCTATAGGAAACACAGTAGAGTACAAGAGTGCTCTTTTCTCAAAAGCAGAGTGTGTTTCTTGTAAGGCGAGCTAGTGTTTGTTTCCCAGTCCTAAATGGAGTTGAATCACATGAAGTTTTTGGTCCTACGCGCAAGAGTTGTTTTCTGGTAAGGAAAGTCATTATTGCTCTCCCATTGCCAAACACAGTGCAAATAGCACTTGCATCTGTTCCCAGCAAATACAGTGTATTGGACTGAAGAGGAGCTACTGTTCTTGTCAGTTTCCTAAGCAGAGTTGAACAAGATATGGCCCGTGTGCGTAGGAAGCACAGTTCTTTTGTTCTGAGCAAGCTCACTTTTCGGAAACCGTAGGACACATAGTAGAGAAGAAGAGTGCTCTTTTCTCAAAAGCAGAGTATGTTTCTTGTAAGGTGAGCTAGCTTTTGTTTCCCAGTCCTAAATGAATTTGAATCACATGCAGGTTCCGGTCCTACGAGTAGAGTTATTTTTTGGTAAGAAGAGTCACTATTGCGCTCCCAATGCCATACACAGAACAAATAGTTCTTGCGTCTGTTCCAATCAAGTACAGTGTATTGTACTGAAGTGGAGCTACTGTTCTTGTCAGTTTACTAAGCAGAGTTGAACTAGATATGGCCCGTGTGTATGAAGCACATTTCTTGTGTTCTGAGCAAGCTCACTGTTCTGGCCCTATAGGAAACACAGTGGAGTAGAAGAGTGCTCTTTTCTCAAAAGCAGAGTGTGTTTCTTGTAAGGCAAGCTAGTGTTTGTTTCCCAGTCCTAAATGGAGTTGAATCCCATGCAGTTTCTGGTCCTAGGAGGAAGAGTTGTTTTGTGGTAAGAAGAGTCACTATTGCGCTTCCATTGTCATACACAGTGCAAATAGCACTGGCATCTGTTCCCAGCAAGTACAGTGTATTGGACTTAAGAGGAGCTACTGTTCTCTTCAGTTTCCTAAGCAGAGTTGAACTAGATATGGCCCGTGTGTGTAGGAAGCACAGTTCTTTTGTTCGGAGCAAGCTCACTGTTCTGGCCCTATAGGAAACACAGTAGAGTAAAAGAGAGCTCTTTTCTCAAAAGCAGAGTGTGTTTCTTGTAAGGCGAGATAGCATTTGTTTTCCAGTCCTAAATGGAGTTGAATCACATGCAGTTTCTGGTCCTACGAGCAAGAGTTGTTTTCTGGTAAAAAGAGTCACTATTGCGCTCCCAATGCCGTAAACAGTGCAAATACCACTTGCGTCTGTTTCCAGCAAGTACACTGTATTGGAATAAAGAGGAGCTACTGTTCTTGTCAGTTTCCTAAGCAGAGTTGAACTAGATATGGCCCGTGTGTGCAGGAAGCACAGTTCTTTGGTTCTGAGCATGCTCACTGTTCTGGCCCTTAGGAAACACAGTAGAGTAGAAGAGTGCTCTTTTCTCAAAAGCAGAGTATGTTTCTTGTAAGGCGAGCTGGTGTTTGTTTCTCAGTCCTCAATGGAGTTGAATCACATGCAGTTTTTGGTCCTACGCGCAAGAGTTGTTTTCTGGTAAGGAAAGTCACTATTGTGCACCCATTGCCAAACACAGTGCAAATAGCACTCGCATCTGTTCCCAGCAAGTACAGTGTATTTGACTGAAGAGGAGCTACTGTTCTTGTCAGTTTCCTAAGCAGAATTGAACTGGATATGGCCATTTGTGTAGGAAGCACAGTTCTTTTGTTCTGAGCAAGCTCACTGTACTGGCCCTATAGGAAACACAGTAGAGTAGAAGAGTGCTCTTTTCTCAAAAGCAGAGTGTGTTTCTTGTAAGGCGAGCCAGCGTTTGTTTCCCAGTCCTAAACGGAGTTGAATCACATGCAGTTTTTGGTCCTACGAGCAAGAGTTGTTTTCTGGTAAGGAAAGTCACTATTGCGCTCCCGTTGACATACACAGTACAAATAGCACTCGCGTCTGTTCCCAGCAAGTACAGTGTATTGGACTGAAGAGGAGCTACTGTTTTTGTCAGTTTCATAAGCAGAATTGAACTAGATATGGCCCGTGTGCGTAGGAAGCACATTTCTTTTGTTCTGAGCAAGCTCACTGTTCAGACCCCATAGGACTCATAGTAGAGAAGAAGAGTGCTCTTTTCTCAAAAGCAGAGTGTGTTTCTTGTAAGGCGAGCTAGTTTTTTGTTTCCCAGTCCTAAATGATTTTGAATCACATGCATTTTCTTGTCATACGAGTAGAGATATTTTTTGGTAAGAAGAGTCACTATTGCGCTCCCAATGCCATACACAGTACAAATAGCACTTGCGTCTATTCCAATCAAGTACAGTGTATTGGACTGATGAGGAGCTACTGTTCTTGTCAGTTTCCTAAGCAGAGTTTAACTAGATATGGCCCGTGTGTATAGGAAGCACAGTTCTTTTGTTCTGAACAAGCTCACTGTTCGGACCCCATAGGAAACAGAGTAGAGTAGAAGAGTGCTCTTTTCTCAAAAGCAGAGTGTGTTTCTTGTAAGGCGAGCTACCTTTCGTTTCCCAGTCCTAAATGAATTTGAATCCCATGCAGTTTCTGGTCCTAGGAACAAGAGTTGTTTTGTTATAAGAAGAGTCACTATTACGCTCCCATTGTCATACACAGTGCAAATAGCACTGGCATCTGATCCCAGCAAGTACAGTGTATTGGACTGAAGAGGAGCTACTGTTCTCTTCAGTTTCCTAAGCAGAGTTGAACTGGATATGGCCCGTGTGTGTAGGAAGCACAGTTCTTTTGTTCTGAGCAAGCTCACTGTACTGGCCCCATAGGAAACACAGTAGAGTAGAAGAGTGCTCTTTTCTCAAAAGCAGAGTGTGTTTCTTGTAAGGCAAGCTAGCGTTTCTCTCCCAGTCCTAAATGGAGTTGAATCACATGCAGTTTTTGGTCCTACAAGCAAGAGTTGTTTTCTGGTAAAAAGAGTCACTATTGTGCTCCCATTGACATACATAGGGCAAATAGCACTGGCGTCTGTTCTTAGCATGTACAGTGTATTGTACTGAAGAGGATCTACTGTTCTAGTCAGTTTCCGATGCAGGGTTGAACTAGATATGGCCCGTGTGCGTAGGAAGCACAGTTCTTTTGTTCTGAGCAAGCTCACTGTACTAGCCCTATAGGAAACACAGTAGAGTAGAAGAGTACTCTTTTCTCAAAAGCATAGTGTGTTTCTTGCAAGGCGAGCTAACGTTTGTTTCCCAGTCCTAAATGGATTTGAATCACATGCAGTTTCTGGTCCTACAAGCAAGAGTATTTTCTGGTAAGAAGAGTCACTATTGCGCTACCATTGTCATACACAGGGCAAATAGCACTGGCATTTGTTCCCAGCATGTACAGTATATTGGACTGAAGAGGATCTATTGTTCTTGTCAGGTTCCTAAGCAGACTTGAACTAGATATGGCCCCTGTGTGTAGAAAGCACAGTTCTTTTGTTCTGAGCAAGCTCACTGTTCTGGACCTATAGGAAACACAGTAGATTAGAAGAGTGCTCTTTTCTCAAAAGCAGAGTGTGTTTCTTGTAAGGCAAACTAGCGTTTGTTTCCCAGTCCTAAATGGAGTTGAATCCCATGCAGTTTCTGGTCCTAGGATCAAGAGTTGTTTTGTTGTAAGAAGAGTCACTATTGCGCTCTCATTGTCATACACAGTGCAAATAGCACTGGCGTCTGTTCCCAGGCAGTACAGTGTATTGGACTGAAGGGGATCTACTGTTCTTGTCAGTTTCCTAAGCAGAATTGAACTAGTTTTGGCCCGTGTGTAGGAAGCACAGTTCTTTTGTTCTGAGCAAGCTCACTGTTCGGACACCATAGGAAACACAGTAGAGTAGAAGTGTGCCCTTTTCTCAAAAGCAGAGCTCGTTTAT
This sequence comes from Peromyscus eremicus, assembly GCF_949786415.1. Lineage (NCBI taxonomy): Eukaryota > Metazoa > Chordata > Mammalia > Rodentia > Cricetidae > Peromyscus > Peromyscus eremicus. Next base: position 139,939 of record NW_026735309.1, read on the forward strand.
TGTAAGGCAAGCTAGCGTTTGTTTCCCAGTCCTAAGTGGAGTTGAATCACATGCAGTTTCTGGTCCTAAGAACCAGAGTTGTTTTCTGGTAAGAAGTGTCACTATTGTGCTCCCTTTGCTGTTCACAGTGCAAAAAGCACTCGCGTCTGTTCCCAGCATGTACAGTGTATTGGACTGAAGAGGATCTACTGTTCTTGTCAGGTTCCTAAGCAGAGTTGAACTAGATATGGCCCGTGTGTGTATGAAGCACATTTCTTTTGTTCTGAGCAAGCTCACTGTTCTGGCCCTATAGGAAACACAGTAGAGTAGAAGAGTGCTCTTTTCTCAAAAGCAGAGTGTGTTTCTTGCAAGGCGAGATAGCTTTTGTTTCCCAGTCCTAAATGGAGTTGAATCACACGCAGTTTCTGGTCCTACGAGCAAGAGTTGTTTTCTGGTAATGAAAGTCACTATTGCGCTCCCATTGCCAAACACAGTGCAAATAGCACTCGCATCTGATCCCAGCAAGTACAGTGTATTGGACTGAAGAGGAGCTACTGTTCTTGTCAGTTTCCTAAGCAGAATTGAACTGGATATGTCCATTTCTGTAGGAAGCACAGTTCTTTTGTTCTGAGCAAGCTCACTGTACTGGCCCTATAGGAAACACAGTAGAGTAGAAGAGTGCTCTTTTCTCAAAAGCAGAGTGTGTTTCTTGTAAGGCGAGCTGGTGTTTGTTTCCCAGTCCTAAATGTAGTTGAATCACATGCAGTTTTTGGTCTACGCGCAAGAGTTGTTTTCTGGTAAGGAAAGTCACTATTGCGCTCCCATTGCCAAACACAGTGCAAATAGCACTCGCATCTGTTCCCAGCAAGTACAGTGTATTGGACTGAAGAGGAGCTACTGTTCTTGTCAGTTTCCTATGCAGGATTGAACTGGATATGGCCATTTGTGTAGGAAGCACAGTTCTTTTGTTCTGAGCAAGCTCACTGTACTGGCCCTATTGGAAACACAGTAGAGTAGAAGAGTGCTCTTTTCTCAAAAGCAGAGTGTGTTTCTTGTAAGGCGAGCCAGCTTTTGTTTCCCAGTCCTAAATGGAGTTGAATCACATGCAGTTTTTGGTCCTACAAGCAAGAGTTGTTTTCTGGTAAGGAAAGTCACTATTGCGCTCCCATTGACATACACAGTGCAAATAGCACTCGCGTCTGTTCCCAGCATGTACAGTGTATTGGACTGAAGAGGAGCTACTGTTTTTGTCAGTTTCCTAAGCAGAGTTGAACTAGATATGGCCTGTGTGCGTAGGAAGCACAGTTCTTTTGTTCTGAGCAAGCTCACTGTTCGGACCCCATAGGACTCATAGTAGAGAAGAAGAGTGCTCTTTTCTCAAAAGCAAAGTGTATTTCTTGTAAGGCGAGCTAGCGTTTGTTTCCCAGACCTAAATGGAGTTGAATCACATGCAGTTTCTGGTCCTACGATCAAGAGTTGTTTTCTGGTAAGAAGAGTCACTATTTCGCTCCCATTGTCATACACAGGGCAAATAGCCCTGGCGTCTGTTCCCAGCATGTACAGTGTATTGGACTGAAGAGGATCTACTGTTCTTGTCAGTTTCCGATGCAGAGTTGAACTAGATATGGCCCCTGTGTGTAGGAAGCACATTTCTTTTGTTCTGAGCAAGCTTACTGTTCTGGCCTTATAGGAAAAACAGTAGAGTATAAGAGTACTCTTTTCTCAAAAGCAGAGTGTGTTTCTTGTAAGGCGAGCTAGTGTTTGTTTCCCAGTCCTAAATGGAGTGAATCACATGCAGTCTCTGGTCCTACAAGCAAGAGTATTTTCTGGTAAGAAGAGTCACTATTGCGCTACCATTGTCATACACAAGTCAAATAGCACTGGCATTTGTTCCCAGCATGTACAGTGTATTGGACTGAAGAGGATCTACTGTTCTTGTCAGGTTCCTAAGCAGAGTTGAACTAGATATGTCCCGTGTGTGTATGAAGCACATTTGTTTTGTTCTGAGCAAGCTCACTGTTCTGGCCCTATAGGAAACACAGTAGAGTAGAAGAGTGCTCTTTTCTCAAAAGCAGAGTGTGTT